>NW_026693329.1:1517500-1562791 GCF_021218885.2 Marmota monax
GTAACCTTAACCAAACCCTAACACTAATACTAATGTAACACTAACCCTAATTCAAACATTATCCCTAACACTAATCCAAACCCTAATCACAACCCTAACACTAACCATACCCTAACAATAACAATAATTTTAACACTAACCCTAAACATAAAACTAACCATAATACTAACCCTAAAACTATCCCTAACCCTCACACTAATTCTAAACCTAAACTTAAACCAAACACTAATACTAACACTAACCCTAACCCTAACACTTACCTTAACACTAACCCTAACTCTAACTCTAACCCTAAGCTTAACCCTAAACCAAACCCTAAAACTAACCCTTACCCTAACTGAAACCCTGTCACTAACACTAACCCTAACCCTTACCTAACCCTAAACCTAACCCGAACCCTAAACCTAACACTAACACTAACCCTAACCCTAAAACTTACCCTAACCCTAACCCTAACCCTAAAACTTACCTTAACCCTAACCCTAACTCTAACTCTAACCCTAAGCTTAGCCCTAAAACTAACCCTAAAACTAACCCTTACCCTAAATGAAACCCTGTCACTAACACTAACCCTAACCCTTACCTAACCCTAAACCTAACCCTACACCTAACACTAACACTAACCCTAACCCTAACCCTAACACTTACCTAACACTAACACTAAACCTAACACTAACTCTAACTCTCACCCTAATCTTAACTATAACCCTAAACCTAAACCAACACGAACCCTAACACTACCCCTAACTGGAACCTAACTCTAACACTAAACCTCATTGTAACACTAACCCTAAGCCTAACCCTAACATAAACCCTAAACCAAATACTAACCTTAAACTAACCCTAACCCTATCCCTAACCCCAACCTTAAATCTAACCCTAATGCTAAACCTAAACCTGACACTAACCCTAAGCCTCACTCTAACCCTAATTCGAAACCTAACCCTAACCCTAAACCTAAACCTAAAACTAACACAAACCTTAACCCTTACCCTAACAGGAACCATAACCCTAGCCCTAACCCTAATTTAACCAAAACCCTAACCCTAATCTTAACCCTAATCCTAAACTTAACCCTAACCCTAACCCTAATTTAACCAAAACCCTAACCCTAATCTTAACCCTAATCCTAAACTTAACCCTAACCCTAACCCTAACATTATCTGTAACCCTAACTCTAACCCTAAAATAACCTAACCCTAACCCCCAAACTAACTCTAACCCTAATCCTAACCTTTATCATAACCCTAACTATAACCCTAACCATAACCCCTACACAAACCCTAATGCTAAACATTACACTTACCTAAACCCTAATCCTAACACTAATCCTAACTCTAATACTTACAATAAAACTACCTCTAAATGTAACCATAAATCTAACCCTAAATTTTACCCTAACCATAAACATAACCCTAACCCTAACACGAACCCTGAACCTAATCCTAACACATACCCTACCATAACCATAACCCTAACCCTAAAAGAAACCCTGAAATTAACCCTAAAAGTAACCCTAACACTAATACTAATCCTAACTTTAACCCTAACCCTAATCCTAAACCTAAACCTAACCATAACTAACCCTAAACCTAAAGCTGTCCCTAAACCTAACCCTAATCTTAACACTAACTCTAAATCTAAGTATAACCCTAACCCTAATTCTAACACTAAGCCTAACCATAACCCTAACCATAAACCTAAAGCTAACACTTACTCTAACCTTAACCCTAACACGATCCCTAAACCTAACCCTAACCCTAACCTAACCCTAAACCTTAAACTAACCATAACATTAACCCTAATCCTAACCCTTACCCAAAACCTAACACTAAAATTAACCCTGCCCTAACCCTAACCTAATCCTAACCCTAAACATAAAAATAACCCTAAGACCATTCCTAACCTTAACACCAACCCTAACCCTAACCGGAACCCTAAATTTTAAAGTACTTCTAACGCTAACCTTAACCGTAACACTAATCCTAACCCTATCCTTAACCTTAATGGTAATCCTAATCATAACCCTAACCCTAACCCTATCCTTTACCTTAATACAAACCCTAAGCCATTCCATAACAGTAACCCTAACCCAAACCCTAACCCTAAAACTAACACTAATTTTAACCCTAACACAAACAATAACCTTGACCCTAACACTGTTACTTTAACCCTAAACCTAAACCTAATCCTACCTGTAACCCTAACCCTAACAATAACCCTAACACAAACCCTAACCGAACACTAAACGTAACTTTGTCCTTAATTTTAACCCTAACCCTAACACTAACTCTAAAATTAACCATTACCCTAACCCTAAAACTCATCTAATCCTAGCCCTAAACCTGACGCTAACCCTAACCTTAAACCTAACACTAATCCTAAACCTAACTATGGTTAAGTTTAGGTTAGACCGTAAACCTAAACCTAACCCTAACCCTAACACTAACTTCAACCCTAACCTTAACCCTAACACTAACCTTAAATTTAACCATAACCCTTACCTAACCCTAAACCTAAACCTACCCGGGCCCTGACCCTAATAATATACCTAGCTCTAAACTTGACCCTTACCCTACACCTAAACCTTACAATAGACAAAGCCATAACCTAACACTAAAACTAATACTAACCATAAACCTAGACCTGACATTAGCCCTAGCCCTAATCCTAGCTGTAGCCCTAACACAAACCCTTAGCCTAGCTCTAAACCTAGCCTTAATCAAAACCCGAACCCTAACCTAGCCCTAACCCTAATTCTAACTCTCGCCATATCCCTAAACCTAGCTATAACCCCCTCCCTTTCCCTAAACCTAACCCTATCCCTAACACTAACACTAACCCTAAACCTAGCCCTAACCCTAACACTAACCCTAGCGCTAATCCTAGCCCAAATTTAAATGTTATTTTTTAAAGAGAGAGAGAGAGAGAGAGAGAGAGAGAGAGATTTTTAATATTAATTTTTTAGTTTTTGGCAGACACAAAATTGTTTGTATGTGATGCTGAGGATCAAACTCAGGCCACAGGCATGCCAGGTGAGTGTGCTATCACTTGAGCCACATCCTCAGCCCCCTAGCCCTAATTTAGCCCTAACGTTAAACCTACCCCTAACCCTAGCCCTTTGACTAACTCTAAACTTCGCTCTAGCCCTACTTATAGTTCTAACACTATCTGTTATCATAACCATAACACTAGCCCTAACTTTAGCCCTAACCATAGCCCTAGGCTTAAACCTAGATCTAACCATAACAATTAATATAAATTTAACCTCACCTTACTACTAGCCCTAACACTATTGCTAATCCCCCCCACAAAAAATCCTAGCCCTAACCCTAGCCCTAGCTCTAAAACAAAACTGAGCCATAGCCCCAGCCCTAACCCTAACCTAAATGTAACCCTAGAACTGACATTAGCCCTATCCATAATTCTTAACCTAACACTAACACAAATCCTAACCCTACACCTAGACTTAACCCTCGCCCTAATTTGAGTTCTATCCCTAATCCTAAAACTAACACTGATCCTGACTCTGACCCTAACACTAACCCTATCTCCTTTCACCCTCCTAAATCTAACCCTAATATAAAGACTAGACCTAGTCCTAATGCTAACCCTAATACTAGCCCTAATTGTAACCCTAGTTCTTCTATTAGCCGTAGTCCTACACTAGCCCTAACCCAAAACCTAGCCTAATCTGAGCCCTAACTCTAGATTTAATCTTAGCCCTAACCCTATCCCTAGCTCTAACACTTAACCTAAACCTAAACCTAAACCTTATCCCAACCCGAAACATAACAAACCATAGCCCTATTCCTAACCATAACATTAGCCCTAAACCTAGATATAATTCTATCCATTACCCTAACAATAACCCTAAGCAAATTCAAACCCTAGGCCTAACCTAACCATAGCCATAACCTAACCATAATTTTAGTCCTAACTGTAGCTCTAATCCTATCCATTACCTGAACTATATCTTTAAACAAATTCTAACCCTAGGCCTAACTCTTACCTTATGCCTTTATGTCCAAAAATTATACTAAACCTAACCTGAATCTGAAACCTAACCATATCCATTACCCTAACCCTAATGCTAATTTTAGCCCTAACCCTAAACTTTAACCAAACCCATACCCTAACCCTGACTCTGACTCTAATAATATCCCTAGCTGTAAATCTGACCCTAATGCTCAATGTAACCCTTACAATAGACCTGGCCATAAACCTAAACCTAAAGCTATCCCTACCATAATCCTAGAACTGACATTAGCCCTAGACCTAACCCTAGCCCTAACCCTAACACAGACTCTACACCTAATCCTAGCCCTTAGCCTAGCCTTAATCCTTATCCTAACCTTAACAGGAGCCCTAACACTAATTTTATCCCATGCCCTAGCTGTAATATTATTCCTTACCCTAACCCTAATGCTAACCCTAACCCTAGCCCTAACTCTAGGCCAAAACCTTACACTAACCCTAGGGCTAATCTTAGCCCTAATTTACCTAATCTTAAACCTAATCCTATCCCTAGCCCTAAGACTAACTAACTCTTGCCCTAACTCTATCCAAAGTTCAAAACTTATCCCTTAGCATAACCCAAATCTAGCCCTATCCCTAGCCCCAACCCTAACTGTAACCATCACACTAGTCCTAAACCTGGTAGTAATCACTAACCTTAAGCCAAAAAGTCACCCTAACACTAGCCCTAAACCTAATGCTAATTGGAAAAATAGCCCTAACTCTTCCCTAGCCCTAAAACAAAACTGAGCCATAATCCTAATCCTAACCTTTAACCTAAATCTAACACTAACCAAAACCTATGCCTAAACGTAGCCCTAATTTGAGTCTTAACCCTAACCATAGAAATAACCCTGAATCTTAGTCAGTCCCTAACAGTATCCCTAGCTTTAAACATTACCATAATGCTAACCCTAGAACTAGCCATAAGCAGAAAACTAGTTCTTTCATTAGCCATAGTCCTAATGCTAACAAAAATCCTAGCCCTAATCTGAGCCCTAACTCTAACCCTAACTGTATCCGTACCACCAACCCTAGGCCTTATGCTAAGCCAAACCCTCTCCCTAATGCTACTCTAGTCCTAAACTTAATCCTTAGCCAACACCAAACCTTAACTCATAACTATTCCCAAACCTAGCCCTCATTCTAGCTTTAACCCAAATTGTAACCCTGACCCTTATTCTGACCCTCACACTAACCCTAGATCTAAACCTGACCCTAACCTTAAACTGAACCCTAACACTACCTCTATGGGTAAACCTATACCTAAACCTAACAGTAACACTAACACTAGACCAAACCTAATCCTAAATATAGTCATAAATCTAGCCTTAGCCCTAAACAAAAACCTAGCACCAGCCCTAACAATAACCCTTAACCTAATGTAAAGATTAAACCTATCAATAGACCAAACGCTAGTCCTAATTGTGGCCCTAACCATAATACTAACCCTAACACACCAATGACCCTTAACCTAATAAAACCCCTAGCTCTAAACCTTACCTTAAACCAAACCCTAACCCTAACACTTATCCATTACCCTGACCCTAACACTAGCCATAACCATATCCCTAGCTCTTACATTACCCATAGCCCTGTTAGCCCTAAACATCACACAAAACCTACCCCTTATCCTAGCCCTAAACCTAGCCTTAATCATAACCCTAACCATAACCTTAGACCTAACCCTAATTCTAACCCTCTCCCTAGCCCTAACCCTAGATCAAACTCTAATCCTTAGTCTAAACATAACCCTAAACCTAAACCTAACCCTAGCCCTGACTCAAACCCTAACCGTTGCCCTATCCCTAACCATAGCTCAAATGCCTATACTTACCCTAAACCTAATCCTAACTGTAACCCTAGCCCTAAACTTATCTCTAACCCTATCCATAACCATAAAGATAAGGCTAACCCAAATTTTATCCCTAGGCCTAACGATAACCCTATCACTAACACTAACCCTATACATTACTGTAAACCTAACCGGAACCATAAACCTAATCCTATCCATTACCCTATCCAGAACCCTAACCCTAAAGCTAATTGAATCCTTAATCCTAAAACATAACCTAAACCAAACCCTACTCGGACCCTGACCCTAATAATACACCTAGCTCTAAACCTGACCCCTACCCTAAACCTATCCCTTACACTAGACATAGCTATAACCTAACACTAAAACTAATACTAAACATAAACCTAGACCAAACCTTAGCCCTAGCCCTAATACTTGCCCTAACCCTAACACACCCTCAATGTAACCCTAAACCTAGCCTAAATCCTAACCCAAACCCTAACCTTACTCCTAACCCTAATTGTAACCCTCACCATAGACCTAAAGCTGGCTATAACCCAATCCCTTCGCCTAAAACTTATCCTAACCCTAACACTAACACTAACCCTAACCCTAGGTCTAACCCTAACACTAAGCCTAGCACTAATCCTAGCCCTAATTTAGCCCTAAGCCTAAACCTATCCCTAATCCTAGCCCAAAGACTAACTCGAACTCTCACCCTAGCCCTATTTCTAGTTTGAACCCTATCCATTACCATAACCCTAACAATAGCCCTAACCTTAGCCTTAAACTTATCTAGAGCCCTAAACATAGATCTAATCATAACAATAAATCTAAGCCTAAACTTCACCCTACCACTAGCCCTAACACTATCACTAATCATAAAACTACCCCTAAAACTAGGCCTAGTTCTAAAACAAAACTGAGCAATAGCCCTATCCCTAACCCTAGCCTAACCTTAACCCAAGATCTGACATTAGCCCTATCCATAGACCTAATCCTAGTTCTAAGCCTAGACTTAATCCTAACCCTAATTTTAACCCTAGCTCTAACCCTAATTTTTTAACCTAGGCCTTAATCTAACAATAACCCTAGCACTATTCCTAGCCCTAATTTAGCCCTAACAGTAAACCTAACCCTATCCCCATCCCTAAGACTAACTTTAACTCTCACCCTAGCCTTATCCCTAGTTCTAAACCTATTCCTTACCATAACCCAAATGCTAACCCTATCCCTGGCCCCAAACTTAGCTCTAACATTTGCCCAAGGCTTAAACCTGGATCGAAAACTAAAATTAAGTATAAATCTCACCCTAACACTAGCCCTAACCCTAATGCTAATTGGAAAACTAGCCTTAACAATACCCTAAGCCTACAACAAAATAGAGCAATAATCCTAACCCTAACCCTTAAACTATAGCAAACCCTAACCCTAAACCTTGCCCTAATTTGAGTACTAACACTAACCCTAGAAATAACCCTGACACTGACTCAGCCCCTAACACTAACCCTAGCTCTAAACATTGCCCTAAGGCTAACCCTAGAACTAACCCTAAACAGAAACCTAGTTCTTTCATTAGCCTTTATCATTAGTTCAATTCATAGCCTTAATGATAAAACAAATCCTAGACCGAATCCAAGAGTTAACTCTATTTTATAACTTTAACCCTATCCCTAACCCTAGCCCTAAACCTAACCCTAACCCTAAGCCTACCTTAAACCCTATCTCTTTCCCTAAGCTAAACCCTCAATCTAATGCTAGCCTAGTCATAAACTTAATCCTTAGCTTACTTCAAACCCTAACTCTATTACTAGTCCTATCCTATCCCTCATTCTAGCTTTAAACCTAACCCTAACCTTGACTCTCATTCTGACTCTAACACTAACCCTAAGTTTAAACCTGACCCTAACACTAAACTGAACCCTAAAACTTCCCATACCGGTAAACCTATACTTAAACCTAACAGTAACACTAGCACTAGACGAAACCTAATCCTAAATATACTCATAAATCTAGCCCTAGTCCTCAACAAAAACCTAGCACTAGCCCTAAAAATAACCGTTAACCTAACTTAAAGACTAACCCTATCCCTAGACCCAATGCTAGTTATAATTCTGGCACTCACACTAAAACTAACTCTATCCTGAACAATGACCCTTAACCCTAAACAAACTCTAGCTCTAAACCTAGATCTAACCATAACAATAAATCTAACCTAAAACTCACAATACAACTAGCGCTAACACTATCACTAATCCTAAAAGTAGCCCTAGCTGTTAAACAAAACTGTGACAAAGCCCTAACCCTAACCAAAACCAAACCATAATCCTAGACTTGACATTACACTTATCCCTAATTCTTACCCTAACCCTTACACAAACCCTAACCCTACACCTAGCCTTAACCCTAGCCCTAATTCGAGGCTATCCTTAACTCTGATCAGTAACACTGATGTTGACTCTGACAGTAACACTAACCCTATCTCTAATCATCAACTTAAACCTAAACCTAATCTACATACTAGTCCTAATCATAACCCTAGTTCTAACATTAGCCGTAGTCCTAAATAGCCCTAACCTAACTCAAAATCTAGACCTATCAGAGCCCTAACCCTAGCTTTAACCCTAGCCTTAACCCTAAACCTAGCCCTAAAACTTAACCTAAACCTTACCATAAACCTAAAACTTGTCCTAACCCGAAATCTAACACAAATCATAGCCCTAATTCTAACCATAATCCTAGCCCTATCCTTAGCTCTAATCTTATCCATTACCCTAAACATAACCCTAACCCAATTCTAACCCTAGGCCTAACACTAACCCTTGCTCTAACCTAATCATAACCCTAGTCCTAACTGTAGCTCTAATCCAATCTATTACCCTAACCATAATCCTAACTGAATTCTATCCCTAGGCCTAAACCTATCCCTACACCTAACCCTAAACCTGTTTATTACTCTAAATCTAATCTTAACCTAAACTTAACCATATCCATTACCCTAACCCTAACACTAACCCTAAAGCTAATTTGAGCCCTAAGCCTAATCCTTAACCTAACACATACCCTAAACCTGACTCTGACCCTAATAATACCCCTAGCTGTAAACCTGAACCTAACCTTCAACCTAAGATTTACAATAGATATGGCCATAATCCTTACCCTAAAACTATCCCTAAACATAATGCTAGACCTGACATTAGCCCTATCCCTAATCCTAGCCCTAACCCTAACACGAATCCCAACCCTAATCCTATCCCTAAGCCTAGCCTTAATTCTAACCCTAACATTAACCCTATCCCTAACCCTAATTTTATGCTTTACCCTAGCCCTAAATGTAGCTGTAACATCATACCTTACCCTAACCCTAATGTTAACCCTAACCCTAGCCCTAAACCTAGGTGTAAACCTACCACTAACCATAGCTCTAATTTAGCCCTAACCTTAAACCTAACACTATCTCATCCCTAGGCCTAAGACTACTAACTCTCACCCTACCTCTTTCCCTAATTCTAAACTTATCCGTTACCATAACCCAAACACTATCCCTATCCTTACCCCCAATGCTAGCCATAACCTTCACCCTAGCCCTAAACCTGAATCTAACCCTAACCTTTAGCCTAAAGCTCACTCTAACACTAGCCCTAACCCTAATGCTAATTGGAAAACTAGCCCTACCAGTACCCTAGCCCTAAAATAAAATAGAGGAATAACCCTAACTCTAACCCTTAACCTAAACCAAACCCTAACCCTTCACCTAGCCCTGAACATAGCCCTAATTTGTGTCCTAACCCTAACCCTAGAAGTAACCCTGACCCTTACTCAGACACTAAAAGTAACCCTAGCTCTAAACATTGACCTAACGCTAACCCTAGAACTAGCCCTAATCAGAATCCTAGTTCTTTTATTAGCTGTAGCCCTAATGCTAATACAAATCCTAGCCCTATTCCAAGCCCTAAACCTAGGTTTAACCCTAAACCTAACCCTAACCCTAACCATAACCATAATCCTAACTCTACCTCTAACCCTATCCCTTACCCTAAGCCAAACCCTCACCCTAATGCTACCCTAGTCCAACTATAATCCTTAGCCTACCTTAAACCCTATCTTTATTACTAGTCCTATCCCTAGCACTCATTCTCTTTCTAATCTTAACTCTAACCCAGACCCTTATTCTGACCCTAACATTAACCCCTGGTCTAAACCTAACACTAACCATAAAGCGAAACCTAACACTACCACTATCAGTAAACCTATACCTAATCCTAACAGTAACACTAGCACTAGACCAAATCTAATCTTAAATATCATCATAAATCTAGCCTTAGCCCTAAACAAAAACATAGAACTAGCCCTAACAATAACTGTTATCTTATTGTAAAGACTAACTCTATGCCTAGACCCAACGCTAGTCCTAAATCTGGCCCTCACACTAAACTAAACCCTACCCTGAACAATGACCATTACCCTAAAACAAACCCTAGCTCTAAATCTTATCCTAACCCAAAAAATAACTAGAACACTAGGCTTATTCATAACCCTAACCCTAAAAATAGCCATAACCATATCCCTAGCTCTTACATTACCCATAGCCCTAATGCTAGCCATAAACCTCACACAAAACATATCCCTTATCCTAGCCCTTATTGTAACCCTAACAAGAAGCCTAGACCTAACCCTAACCCTAGCCCTCTCCCTAAACCTAATTCTAGCTCAAACTCTAACCTTAATCAAAACATAACCCTTACCCTAACCCTAACTTTAGCCCTGACTCTAACCCTAATCCTCACACTAGCCCTAATCCTAGCTCAAATGCTAACACTTACCCCAAACCTAAACCTGACACTAACCGTAGGCCTAACCCTGATCCTAATCCTAAATCTAAACTTAACCCCAGCACTAACCTTAGCTGGAACCCTATCCATTACCCTAAAGATAAGCCTAACCCAAATGCTAATCCTAGGCTTCACACTAACACTATTGCTAACACTAACCCTATTCAGTACTCTAAACCTAGCCTGAACTTTAAACCTAACCCTATCAATTACCCTAACCTGAACCTTAACCATATCCCTAATGCTAATTCAAGCCTTAACCCTAAATCTTAAACCAAACCCTACTCGAACCCTGGCCCTATAATACACCTAGCTTTAAACCTGACCCTTAACCTAAACCTAACTCTTAAACTAGACCTAGCCATAACCTACCCCTAAAACTAACCATAACCATGAACCCAAACCTGATATTAGCCCCCACCCTAATCCTAGGCCTAACCCTAACACAAACACTAGTCCTCATCTTAGGCCTTTACCTAGCCTTAATCCTAACCCAAACCCTAACTCTAGCCCTATCTCTATATTCATCCCTAGCCCTAGACCTGAACTTAGGTATAACCCTATCTTTTCTTCTAACCCTATCACTAACACTAACACAAACCATATCTCTAGCCCTAACGATAGGCCTAACCCTAACACTTACCCTAGCACTAATCCTAGCCCTAATTTAGCTCTAACCCTAACTCTACCCCTAATCTTGGCCTAAGACTAACTCTAATTCTCCCCCTAGCCCTATTTCTAGTTCTAACCCTATCCATTACAATAAACCTAACACAAGCCATATTAAAAAAAAAAACAAAACAAACTAACACTAGCCCTAGACCCTACCCTAGATCTAACCATAACTCTACATTGGACCCTAACGCTAAGCCTAATCCTCAACCTACCACTAGACCTAACACTATTGCTAATCCTAAAACTAGCCGTAACCCTAGCCTAATCCCTTAAACAAAACTGAGCCATTGTCCTAACCCTAAATGTTAACCTATACCAAACCATAACCCTAAAAGTAGCCATAACCTTCTAGTTCTAATTCTTATCCTAGTCCTAAAATTAACCCTGACCCTGACTTATATTCTAACATTTACCTTAATTCTAAATATCACACTACCACTAAAGATAGCGCTAACACTAGATCTAGACCAAATACTAACTCTAATCATGATGTTAGTTCTTATATTAGCCTTAACCCTAACCCTATTCCTAAACCTAACAGAAAAGCTAGCCCTAATCTGAGTCCTAACCCTAGATGTAAACCTAAATCTAAATGTAGTCCTAGCCCTAACCCTAACCCTAACCCTAGCCCTAATCCTAGCTCTAACTCTATCACTTACCCTAAGCCAAACTCTATCTATAACGCTAACCTTAGTCCTAATCCCAATCCATAGCCTAATCCAAACCCTAACCACATTACTAGTCCTAACCCTAGTCCACATTCTAGCTCTAACACTAACTCAAATCCTTACCCTAACACAAACCCTCAGTCTAAATCTGACCCTAACCCTAAACTGGACCCTAAAACTAACCCTACCAGTAAACTTATACCTAAACCTAAGCCTAACACTAGCCCTAGATCTAAGCCTAATCCTAAATATAGCCATAACTCTAGACCTAGACCTAAAAATTCCTGAGCCCTAGCCCTAACATAACCCTTAACCTAAAGTGAACACTAACCCTATACCTAGACCTAAACCTAGACTTAATTTTGGCTTTCAACCAAAACCTAACTCTAACCTGAACACCGACTCTAACACTATCACTAAACCTAGCTCTAAACCTGAACCTAACCCCAAACCTAAACCTAACAATAGACATAGCCATAACCCTAACCATAAAACTAGCTCTAATCAGAACCCTAGCTTTAACCCAGGTCCTAAACCTAGCCCTATTCTGAGGCCTAATCCTACCCTAAGCATAACAATAATCCTAAATGTTCCCCTAACCCTAACCCTTGCCTTAGACACAACCCTATCTCAAAGCCTAACCCTTAGCTTAAACATAACCCTTGTCCTATTCATAAACATAAACATAAAACTAGCCCTAATCCTAAACTTATCCTTAGTACTAACCCTAGCTCTAAACCTAATATTACCCTAAACCTAACCCTAACCCTAATAATAACCCTAGCCATAAATCTAACCCTATCCCTAACCCTAATCATAAACCTAACCCTCGACTTAACCTAAACCTAATCCTTGCCATAAACTTATAAATCTTACCATAAATAAAAACTAAACCTATCCCTGAACCTAAATTTATCCATAACCTAAACTTAACCTTAAACCTAATCTTACATCGAATCCAATACATTACTCTAAAACTAACCCTAACCCTAATGAAAACCCTAGCCATAACCCAAACCCTAACCATAACCATAACCATAACCATAACCTAGACCTAACACTAAACCTAACACTCCCCTAGCCCTAACTGTACCTTAAACCCTAACCCTTACCCTAACCCTAAACCTAGCCCTAGCCCTAATCATAACCCTAACTCTAGCCCTAACCCTAATATTAAACCTAGCCCTAATCCTAGGCCTAATATAGTCCTATTACTAACCCTAACCCTTACCCTAGAATTAAGACTAACTGTAATTCTCACACAAGACCTATCCCTACTTCTAACCCTATCCCTTACCATAACCCTAACCCAAGCCCTAACCTTAGTCATAATACTTGCCCTAGCACTAACCTATCTCTAAAACTAACCCTAAACTGAGGCCTCGACCTAATGCAGAAATTAACTCTAACCCTAATGCTATTCCTAAAATTAGCCCTAACCCTGGCTCTAGCAATAAAAGAAAACTGAGCCATACCCATAATACTAACCTTTACCCCAGACTAAACCTTAACCCTACACCAGCCCTAACCCTAAACCTAACCATGAACCTGATTCATATCCAAACACTAAACCTAGCTCTAAACATCACCCTAAGCTTAAAACTAATCCTAACACTAGGCCTATCCCTAAACTCAACCATAAAACTAACCCTAATCGTAACCCTATTTCTTAAAATACCCATAATCATAACACTAGCCCTAACTCTAATACAAACTAGCCCTAATACAAGCCCTAAAACGAGCTTTAACCCTAAACCTAACTTTAACCCTAGTCCTAATCTTAGCTCTAACACTATCACTTACCCTAAGCCAAACCCTCACCCTAATGCTAACCGTATTCTTAGCACTAATCCTTAGCCTAACCAAAACCTAACTCTATAAGTAGTCCTAACCCTAGCCTTCATTCTAGATCTAACCATAACCCAAACCCTAAACCTAATCCTGACCATTATTCTGATGCTAACACTAATCTTAGCTCTAAATCTAAACCTGACCCTAAACCGAACCCTAACACTACCCCTACTGTTAAACTTATACCTAAACCTAGCTCTAAACTTTACCCTAACCCTAAAACTAAACCCAACATTAACCATAAAACTAGTCTTAATCATTACACTAATTCTTACATAAGCCATAGCCCTAACCATACCTATCACAAAACCTAGCCCTAATCCAAGCCCTACCTTAGCTTTAACCCTAAGATTACCCTAACAATAACCCTAGCCCTAACTATAACCCTAAGCCTAACCCTAGACCTAATCCTAACCATAACCCTAGCCCTAACCCTAGCTCTAACCCTATTCATTACCCCAAGAAACCTATAATCCTTATGCTAACCCTAGGCAGATCCCTAATCCTAGCACTAGCCTTAATCCTATCTATTAACCTAAACCTAACCTGAAACCTAAACCTAACTGTGTCATTACCGATCCCTAAATATAAAACTAATTTGAGCCCTAAACCTAAACCTTAACCTAACTCCTACACTAAACTTGACCCTGACTCTAATAATACCCATAGCTCTAAACCTGACCCTAACAAGAAACCTAATATTTACAATAGACCTAGCCATAAATCTAACCCTAAAACTATCACTAAATATACCCTAGACCTGACATTAGCCCTAGCTCAAATCTATCCCTAACCCTAATACAAAACTTAGCCCACATCCTAGGAAGGAACCTCAACTTCATCATAACCCTAACCCTAATATTAACCCTAACCTTAACCCAAATTCTCACCCTAGACCTAAAACTAGCTATATTCCCATCCCTTACCCTAAACCTAACCTAACCCTAAACCTAACACTAACCCTAGCCCTAACCCTAGGCCTAACCCTAACACTAACTATAGCACTAATCCAAGCCCTAATTTAGCCCTATCCTTAACCCTAACCCTAGCCCTAAGACTAACTCTCTCACACTAGACCTATACCTAGTTCTACCCCATTCCTTACCATCACCATATACCTAGCCCTAAATGTAGCCCTAACCTAGCGCTATACTTAGCCCTATCACAAAAACTAGATCTAAACCTAACTCTAAATTTAACCCTAACCCTAAGACTAAACCTAACAATAACTCTACTCTTATCCCGAATCCTTAACCTATGCATAAATCTCACACTTACACTAGCCCTAACCATAAGACTAATCATAAAACTAGCCCTAACCCTACCCCTAGCCCTAAAACAAAAGCAAGTCATAGAACTAACTTTAACCCTTAACCTAAACCAAATTCTAATCCTACACCTTGCCCTAACTCTATCCCTAATTATAGTCTACCCTAACATGAAACCTAACCCTGACCCTGACTCTGACTCTAACACTAACCCTGGCTCTAAATATCATCATCACCGTAAACCTAACCATAACACTAGACCTAGACCTAACTCTAAACCTATAACTAGCTGTAATCATATCCCTATTTCATACATTAGCAGTAGCCTTAACCCTAGCCCTAACCTAATCCAAAACCGAGACTTAAACTTAGTCCTAAATCTAACTTTAAACCTGAACTTAAAACTAACCCTAACCCAAACACTAACCCTAATCCTATACATAACTGCTGCAGTCTGGCTGGGCACAATCAGGAGCCACTTGTCAAAAGAAACTAACTTTATTTTTAGAACCACACACGCCAAACCAAACAGCCTCTCAGGAAAAACCCTCAGAGCCTCAACTGCCACCACCGGCTTTCCACAAGCCTCTCTCTCCCACACAAGCTTCTCTCCACCTCCCACAATCCTCCTGCTCTTGAGGCCGATTGGCTGGGTCACGTGGGCGGAGCCAAAAAAGTCCCCCAATGAGCAGCTCCGTGGTCTGAAAGGGCAGGGAAACAGCCCAATGAGCATCACCGCAGAGGAGCCAATCAGCTAGATGTTGCTGGGGCCGAGGAGCCAATCAGCTAGATGTTGCTGGGGCTGCTGTGAGCCAATCATCAGCCAGCAGCTGGAAGTTTGCTGGCAGCTGGAAGTTTGCTGGGGCCCCTTTGGCTGTGGCTCTCAACATCTCCCCCTCTCTGTTTAAACAACAAGCATGTGGCTTAGGGACCGTGCCTGTTAGGCAGTCCAATTCAACATATGGTCCTTACCCGTCATCGGATGAACTGACCTCTAGGCGTCAGCCTCCTGTCTTAGGTTGGTACCACTGCAATTGGATCATACCCGTCACTGACTACCGGTCCAGCATACAGCCATACTTGTGGATAGGCCTTTGCACCTGTGGGGGGGTGAGGTTCTTTGCCTCACCTCTGTTGGCCCCCAAATTTTAGACCATCACTAGTAGAGGAGATGCAAAATGCCATGACATTAAGCCAATTGAGGGCTCCTTTGAAAAATTGTACCACCGGTGACACCATCAGCAAAAATACTCCAGCACTACCACAATTCGCTGTACCAACAGATAGTTCACAATGCATACAGGTGAGCTCACAATGTGTCCAGGCAAGTTCTGCAAGCAGTTCAGTGATGGCTATTGTAGAAGCTGTAGATTGGTTTTATCTTTGACTTCACCAGCACTGGGATGAAGATAGGAATTCTGGCAATAATGGCTAAAGAAAAAATTATGTAACATTCCAGAAGGCACTAAAAGAAAACAATTTTCTTAACAATTTACATTATCTTTAAGAGAATTATTAAATATAATGCAAAGGAAAGGTGAAAGTAAACAAACAGATCTGTTAACCTTCTTTTTTGTTTACATATTAAAACAATCCTCAACAGTTGTTTACCCAATTTAAATTAAACCATATAAATCACGTGAAAAAAAAATATTTGGATCCATTTTATCATGAGCGCTCATCATATATGATATATGGACATACGTACATTCAAACATATAACACAAAACACAAGTGTGCACACATAATAGAATACATACAACACATAACATTATAGTAAAGGCCTTATAACTTTTTACAGGTGAAATCTCCATTGCAATGTTTAAAAACTCTATAGTCAAAAAATAGAACTGATCAGCAAAACATTAACCTAGGTCTGTATGAGCTCAAAAAACAAAATAGAACTTCATGATATGGCAAAGGGCAATAATAAAATAGATATTGAAAAAAGCATCCTGGTTCTGTTGCAGATGTAAGAATAGCCAAACTGGAGTATTGGATATCAGTTGTTATGGATTTGAGCCAAATCATCTTCTTTTTGGTCTGTAGAAATCGCTTTAGTTAATCTTTCTGGAATCCAAATCGGCTGCTGTTCTCCCTGTGGAAACACATAAACAGACCCCCGACTCCAGACAATCACTGGGTCAGGACCTTGGTTAATCTCTCTGGAATCCAAATCGGCTGCTGTTCTCCCTGTGGAAACACACAAACAGACCCCTGACTCCAGACAATTACTGGGTCAGGACCTTTCCATTGTCCTGTTAGAATATCCTTCCAAAGTACCTTGGGCTTATGTACATTTTTTGGACACATATGCCTTTCCGCAGCACTAAGTCCTGATGAATCCAAATTTAAAAAGTTTAGAGTAAAAAGGGTTATTTTAAGTTTATCTTTGGGGAATATATACCCCTTCCCAATTCCTTCTTGTTGCTTTAATAAGTACATTTTAATAGTTTGATGAGCTCTTTCAACTATGCCTTGTCCCTGTGGATTGTATGGGATTCCTGTTATATGAGTAATGCCAAATGTTGAGCAAAATTGTTTAAAAGAGGTAGAAGTATAACCAGGGGCATTATCTGTTTTTAACTGTTTTGGAACACCCACAGTGGCAAAATTTTGTAAGCAATGAGCTATAACATCTTTAGTTTTTTCTCCGGCATGAAGGGAGCCCATCAAAAATCCAGAAGAAGTATCAACTGTAACATGCAAATATTTTAATTTTCCAAATTCTGGCAAGTGTGTGACGTCCATCTGCCAAATATGGTTAGGTATCAATCCTCTAGGATTGACTCCAAGATTAACTTGTGGTAAAAAGGTCACACAATTTTGACATTGTTTTATTATTTGTCTAGCTTGTTCCTTAGTTATTTTAAAACGCTTTTGTAAAGTATTAGCATTGACATGGAACTTTTTATGAAAATTTATAGCTTCTTCTAGTGTAGAGAAAATATGTATGTCATGTGTAGTTTTATCTGCTAAATCATTGCCCAAACTAAGGGCTCCAGGCAATCCTGTATGTGCCCTGATATGTCCTATAAAGAATGCATCTTTTCTGTCCCAGATTATACTTTGTATAGTGGAAAGCAAAGAGAAAACAGTAGAAGAAGGGGAAATCCTACCAGCATCTTCAAGAGATACTATAGCATTAACTACATACTGACTATCAGAAAATAAATTAAATACAGAATCTTTAAACATCACAAACGCTTGTAAAACTGCATTAAGCTCTACCTTTTGAGCTGATTGTTTGGGTACTAAAAATGTAAAAGTTTGATCAGGGGTAACTACTGCTGGTGTACCATTATTTGACCCATCAGTGAATATATTTGGAGCATTCATGATAGGTGTTTTTCTTGTCATTTTTGGAAAAATTTTGATTTCTAAGTGGCTGGATTACTTTGTTAACATAAATTTGACACATAGTTGGGCTGTTAGCCATCCCTTGAGGGAGTACTTTCCATTCATATCTCTGATCAGGACCTTCATGATTCAGTGCAGGGATAGTAAATGCAAAACGTGGACTATCCTCAGGATGAATTGGAATTGAAAAAAAACAATCTTTAATATCTATAACTAAAACATACCAGGTTTTTGGCAAAGCAGACAACTGAGGAATCCCTGATTGAGCAGGTCCCATAATAACCATCTCATTATTAATGGCTCTTAAATCTTGCAATAATCTCCATTTACCAGATTTCTTTTTGATGACAAAAATGGGAGTATTATGGGGAGATACAGAAGGTTGTATATGTCCTTCTGCTAATTGTTGTTTGACCAGGTCATGGGCTGCTTGTATCTTTTCTTTAGTCAGGGGCCACTGAGGAACCCATACTGGTCTTTCTGATTTCCAAGTAATTTTGATTGTCTCAGTGGCCCTTTCTGAAAATCCAACCCATGTCTGTCTGTTCCTTGATCTATTTGTATTGGTGCTGCTATACCTTGTTCTTGTTTTTCTAATCTTTTTCCTTTCCTAAAACCTTGTCTAGTCATAATAGTGGGTGCATTTTGGTTGATGTTATTTGTTACTGTCAAACCTAATTGATCTAGGACATCTCGTCCCCATAAATTTACGGGAAGATGATCCAATACATATGGCTGTATAGTTCCTTCACATCCTTCAGGATCCTTCCAATCTAATACCATTCCACTTCTATGGGGATTAGTTGCCACTCCTAGGCCTCGAAGCGTTTGAGTGGCTTGTTGTAATGGCCAATGTTTTGGCCATTCTTGACGAGAGATGATGCTAAGGTCTGCACCTGTATCCAGTAGCCCATTAAATTCATGTCCTTGAATATTTAGTTTTAGCATGGGGCGAGAATCTAAATTTAAAGAAAGCATAGCCCAATCTACACCTGTGGAGCCTAATCCCTTGGAACCTCTTTCTACAGTACGACTGGAAAATTTATCATGTAGGCTGGGTATTATTAGTAACTGTGCTATTTTATCTCCTGGTGAAATTACTGATATACCCTTTGGAGAACTGGCTATAATTTTTATTTCACCTTCATAATCAGGATCAATTACCCCAGGACTTATCATAAGTCCTTTTAGAGTAGAAGAGCTGCGTCCCAATAATAAGCCTACTGTTCCTTTGGGAAGAGGTCCTTTCACCCCTGTGGGAATGATTTGAACTCCCATCTCTGGAGTTAGTACTGCTCTGGCGGAGGCGCAGATGTCCAACCCTGCGCTCCCTCTGGTTTGTCTGATGAGGGATCTGATGGACAATGTGTCCTGGGCACTACCCTGATGGGGTTGCTGGGTTCCTCCAGTGCTCCGTATATTTGTGGAGCATTGGGCCCCCCTGTCCATTTTTTGGCAATGGAGCCCGATGCCTTTCTCCATGATATCGTGGATAAACACCTGGTCCTTGTTCGTTTTTTGATAATGGAGTACCCTCTATGGTGGTTTGAGAACGGCATTCATTAGCCCAATGTCTCCCTCTATGGCATCGTGGGCAAATACCTGGTATTCTACTCCTTTGATACCTAGTTTTGTTAAACCCTCCTCCAATGGGGCAATTCCTTTTAAAATGTCCTGTTTGTTCACAATTGTAGCATGTT
Organism: Marmota monax; assembly: GCF_021218885.2. Classification (NCBI taxonomy): domain Eukaryota; kingdom Metazoa; phylum Chordata; class Mammalia; order Rodentia; family Sciuridae; genus Marmota; species Marmota monax. Next base: position 1,537,670 of record NW_026693329.1, read on the forward strand.
CTTGGCCTGGCATCTAAAGCCTGTTTTACTGCAGCTGCCACAATTTGCCCTTGTTCATTAATGTCTCTGGCATCTAAAGCCTGTTTTACTGCAGCTGCCACGACTTGCTCTTGTTCATTAATGTCTCTACATAATTTAATATATGTGTTTAAATCTTCATGTTTCCATGGTCTAATGATATCTCTGCACCAACGATTCGCTTGCTCATAAGCCAGGTGTTTTAGTAATGGCATTGCTTATTCTGTATTCCCAAAAACTCTGGTAGCTGTTTGAATAAGCCTATCTACAAATTCAGCATAAGGTTCATTAGCTCCTTGTATTACCTTAGATAATTGACCTTGTAAACCTCCATGTCCTTGTAAAGTCTTCCATGCCTTAATTGCATCTGCAGCAATTTGTGCGTATACGCCAGGATCATATGCAATTTGTTGCTGCTGATCCTCATAAGGTCCCTTTCCTAACAACATATCTAGATTTCTCTGAGGATAACCAGCTGCTGCATTTCGCCTAGCCGTCTCCTTGCAAAATTCCTCATTGGCAACCTTCCATAACAGGTATTGTCCTCCATTTAGCACAGCTTTACACATATTAGCCCAATCTGCTGGCGTCATGTTCAAGTTGTTAATGGATTCGACCATGCTTACAGTGAAGGGTGCTTGAGGACCATAAGTTGTTACAGCCTCTTTTAGCTGCTTCACTGTTTTGAAATTTAAAACTTGGTAAAATCGCTGCCCTCCTGCCTCAAATACAGGGCATGTTAATATTTGAGATCTTGTCTCAGGATCCCAACTATCAACTGCGGGGGTTGGGGGCCTCCCAGCATATGGTGGTGGCGCTGTTGGTTGGACACTTACGCCCTCTGGTGATAGAAAGGTGTTAGTAGCAGTCTCCTGTAGAGGTGGTGCTGTTGGTTGGACACTTACACCCTCTGGTGATAGAAAGGTGTTAGTAGCAATCTCCTGTTGTAACTTTCCCCCTGATGGCTTTTTCTGTTTTACACTTTCTTTCTCTGTCTGACTAGCTTGAGAGGCCTTCTCTTTTACTTGAATCTTTTCCTCTGTCTGACTAACTTGAGAGACCTTCTCTTTTACTTGAATCATTATGTCTTCTCCTTCCTCTACCATTGTCTGAACTGAAGGCTTTGGACTAAGCAAACAAGATACGAATGTCCACAATGGCAATGTGCCAACTGGCAGAGTCCCTGGGCTTTTCTTTTCTATTCTTTTTAAATCTTCACCATGATGGTTCCATTGTGATATATTTAACAACTCCTCCTTAAAAAGCCATGGGCTACATTTTTGTATTGTATCAACGTATGCCCTGACTGCTCTTGATTTTACTGGGATGCCTCCTTCCTCTAACAATTTACTTAACACTCTTTCGGTTTGTTTTTTACTAATTTCTGATCCCATATTTCTACTATAATACAATCCAACAAGATGACGCCAAACAAAACCGAGACAGAATGAAATAAAAAGGGAACAACAAAAAGTCATTATAGCCTTTCTATCCTCCTGACATGGGCATCCATCCTTTCTCCCTATCTGTTCCTCAGACGTAAGTAGTTTTTCCTCAGATGTGAGCGGTTTTTCTTCCGTCTCACTCATCTCCAGGGACAGGCAACTTAAAACAAAAGTGAAGCAAAATAAAAGAGGAATCTTAAAATGGCTACCCATCCTCTCGCCCTGCCCTCAGGGGCGAGCAGTTTCACTTACCCTCAGTCGCTCCCCGTGCGAGCCACCAAATGCCGCAGTCTGGCTGAGCACAATCAGGAGCCACTTGTCAAAAGAAACTAACTTTATTTTTAGAACCACACACGCCAAACCAAACAGCCTCTCAGGAAAAACCCTCAGAGCCTCAACTGCCACCACCGGCTTTCCACAAGCCTCTCTCTCCCACACAAGCTTCTCTCCACCTCCCACAATCCTCCTGCTCTTGAGGCCGATTGGCTGGGTCACGTGGGCGGAGCCAAAAAAGTCCCCCAATGAGCAGCTCCGTGGTCTGAAAGGGCAGGGAAACAGCCCAATGAGCATCACCGCAGAGGAGCCAATCAGCTAGATGTTGCTGGGGCCGAGGAGCCAATCAGCTAGATGTTGCTGGGGCTGCTGTGAGCCAATCATCAGCCAGCAGCTGGAAGTTTGCTGGCAGCTGGAAGTTTGCTGGGGCCCCTTTGGCTGTGGCTCTCAACACATAACCCTAGCCCTAACCTTAGGGCTAAATTTATCCATTAACCTAATGATAACCCTAACTCTTCTGATAACCCTGGGCCTAACTCTAACCCTATACATTACACTAAACCAAACCTAAACCCTAAACCTAACCCTGTCATTACCCTAACCCTAAATCTAACACTAATTTGAGCCCTGCACCTAAACACTAAATTAACCCAAACCCTAATCCTGACCCTGATTCTAAAAACAACCCTAGATCGAAACCTGACCCTATCCAAAAACCCAATCCTTACACTGGACCAAGCCATAACCTAACACTAAATCTATCCCTAACTCTAACCCTAGACTTGACATTAGCCATAGCCCTAATAATATCCCTAACCCTAAAACAAATCCTAGTCCTCATCGTAGCTCTAAACATAGCTTTAATCATAACCCTAACCCTAACCCTAGTTCTAACCCTAATACTAACCCTTGCCCTAGCCCTAAGCCTAACTATAACCACATCCCTAACCCTAAATTAAACCCTAACTCTAACCCTAACCCTAGTGTTAACCCTTGCCTTATCCTTAGCCCTAGAAATAACCCTAGATCAAAATCTAACTCTAAATCTAACCCTACCTCGATGCCTAAGCCTAATCCTAAAACTAGCCCTAACCCTAGCCCTAATATAACCCTAGCTGTAATTTAGCCCTATCCTTAAACCTAACCCTAACCCTAGCCCTAAGACTAACTCTCTCATACTAGCCCTATCATTCATTCTAACCCTATTCCTTACCGTAACCCTATACCTAGCCATAACCCTAGTGCTAACCCTTTCCCTATCCTTATCCCTAGCACTAACATTAGGCAAAATGTAACTCTAAAACTAGCCTTAACCTGAAGCCTAAGACTATACCTAACACTAGCCCAAACCATAACACTAATCCTAAAATGAGCCATAATGCTAGCCCTAGCCCTAAAACAAAACCGAGCCATAGTTCTAATCCTAAACTTTAACCTAAACCAAATCCTAACCTTACACCTAGACCTAAACCTAGACTTATTTGAGTTGGAAGCCGAACCCTGAAACTAACCCTGAACCTGACACTGACCCTAATACTTCTAGCTCTAAACATCACCCTAACAGTAAACCTAACCCTAACACTAAATCTAGCACTAAAACCCTAAAACTAGCCCTAATTTTGAAACTACGACTTACATTGGCTGGAAACCTAACCCTATCCCTAACATAACCCAAAACCTAGCCCTAATAAGAGCCCTAACCCTAGCTTTATACCTAACCTAATCCTAACACTAGCCCTAATTGTAACCATAACTTTAGCCTTAAATTTATCTCTAACTCTATCCATTAACATAGCCATAACCCAAACCATATTGATAACCCTAAGCATAAACCTAACCCTATCCCGAATCCTAAAGCTTCCATTACCCTAAACCTAACCTGAATCCTATATCTAACCCTATCATTACCCTAACCCTACTCCTAAAACTAATTCAAGCTAAAAATTGAAACCTTAATGTATCTCAAACCCTAACCCAGAACTTGAACCTAATAATACGCCTAGCTCTAAACTTGACCATAACCCAACAACTAACCCTTAGCCTAGACTTAGCCATAAACCTAACGCTAAAACTAGCTTTAACCATAATTCTAGAACTGAAATTATCCCTAGCTCTAATCCTAGACCTAACCCTAAAAACACACCTAGCCCTCACTAACTCTCACACTAACCCTAACCCTAGTTCCAACCATTTCCCTTACTAAAACCCTAATCCTATCCCTAACCCTTGGTCTAACCCTAGCCCTATTCATGGCCCTCACCATGACCCTAGATCTAACCCTAACTCTAAGTCTAACCCTAAACCTAAGCCTAAACCTAAACCTAACACTAGCCCTAACACTAATGCTAATCCTAAAACTAGCCCTAACACTAGCCCTAGCCCTAAAACAAAACCAAGCCATAGCCGTAACCCTAGCCCTTATTCTAAACCAAACCCTAACCCTACACATAGCCCTAACCATATCCTATTTCTAGTCCTAAACCTAACCCGAAAACTAAGCCTAACCCTGACTCTTACCCTAACACTAAACCTGGCTCAAAACATCATCAACACCGTAAACCTCAACCTAACACTAGACGTAGCCATAATGCTAACACTATTACTAGTGCTAAACATAACCCTATTTCATACATTAGCCATAACCTTAACCCTAGCTCTAACCTAACCAAAAACCCAGCTTTAAATCAATAGTAAACCTAGCTTTAACCCTAAACTTAAACCTAACCCTAACCCAAAACTAACCCTAATCCTATACATAACCCTAGCCCTAACCTTAGGTCTAAACCTATCCATTACCCTAACAATAACCCTAACTCTTAAGTTAACCCTAGGCCTAACCCTAACCCTATCCATTACACTAAACCAAAACTAAACCCTAAAACTAACCCTGTCATTACCCTAAACCTAAAACCTAACCTAACCAAAACCCTAACCCTGACCCTGATCCTAAAAATTACCCTAGATATAAACCTGAATCTTACCCTAAACCAAATCCTTATACTGGACCAAGACATAAACCTGACACTAAATCTAGCCCTAACTATAACCCTAGAACTGACATTAGCCCTAGCCCTAATAATATCTCTAACCCTAACACAAACCCTAAACCTCATCCTAGCCATAAAGCTATCCTTAATCATAACCCTAACCCTAACCCTAACTATAGCCCTAACCCTAATAATACCCCTTGCTGTAGCCCTAAACCTAGCAAAAAGCACATACCTTACCCTAAACATAACCCTAACTCTAACCCTAACCCTTTTCATCACAATTGCCCTATTCTTAGCCCTAGCTTTAACACTAGATTGAAACCTAACTTTAAATCTAACCCTAACTCGATGCCTAAACCTAAAGGTAGCCCTATCCCTGATGCTAATGCTAAAACTATCTCTAACTCTAGCCCTAACAATAACCCTATCCATAATTTAGCCCTATCCATAATCCTAACCCTAACCCTAGCCCTAAGAATAACTCTAACTCTCACACTGGCCCTATCACTCATTCTAATCCTATGTCTTCCTATAAACCTAACCCTATCCCAAATCTTAGTCCTAACCCTTGCCTTATCCTTAGCCCTAGCACTAACCTTAGATAAAAACCTAACTCTACATTTAACCCTAAACCGAAGCCTAAGCCTAAATCTAAGACTAGCCCTAACCCGAACACTAATCCTAAAAATTTCACTATCCCTAACCCTAGCCCTAAAACCAAACCGAGCCAAAGCTCTAACCATAACTGTTAACCTAAGCCAAGCCCTAACCCTACACCTAGCCATAACCCAGCCATAATTCGAGTTTTAAGCCAAACCCTAAAACTAACCCTGACCCTTACTCTGACCATAACACTAACCCGAGGTCTAAACATCACCCTCAACATAAAACTAAACCTAACAGTAAATCTGCTCTAAAACACTAATATTACCTGTAATCATAACCCTAGTACTTACATTAGCCATAAACCTAAACCTAGCACTACCTTAACCCACAACCTAGCCCTAATCATAACCATAAACCTAGCCCTAAACTGACTTTTAACTCTATCCATTACCATAATCATAACCCTAACCCTACTACTAATTCAAGCCCTAACATTAAACCTTAACCTATCCCAAGCTCTAACCCAGAACTTGACCCTAATAATACCCCTAGATCTAAACTTGACACTAACCCTAAACGTAACCCTTACACTAGACGTACCCATAAATCTAATCCTAAAATTATCTTTAACCATAATTCTGGACGTGAAATTAGCCCTAGCACTAATTCTAGCCCTATCCCCCCCCAAAAAAAAAATCCCTAGCCCTCATCCTAGCCCTAAACCTAGGCTTAATCATAACCCTAACCCTAACCACAGCCCTAACCCTAATTATAACCCTCACCCTACATCTAAACCTAGCTATAAAGCCATCCATTACCATAAACTTTGCCCTAATGTTAAACCTAAACTCTAAATGCTAAGTCTAAACTCTAAACCTAACCCTAACCCTATTCCTAACCCTAACCCTAGGCTTAAACTAAACACTAAACCTAGCCCTAATCCTAGCCATAATTTAGCCCTATCTCTAACCCTAACCATAACCCTAGCCCAAAGATTAACTCTCGTCCTAGTCCTATCCCTAGTTCTAATCCTATCCCTTACCATAACCCCAAACCTAGCCATAACCCTTGCCCTATCCTTAGTTCTAGCCCTAACCCTAGGTCTAACCCTAATTCCAAATTTAACCCTAACACTAAGCCTAAGCCTAACACTAACACTAGCAAAACCCTAGCCATAGGACTAAAACAAAACCAAGCATTAGCCCTAACCCTAAACCTTAACTTAAACCAAACTCTAACACTATTACTAGACCTAACCCTAGCCCTAGTTCGACTTCTAACCCTAACCTTAAAACCAACCCTGATGCTGACTCATATCCTAACACTCACCCTAGCTCTAAACACTGCCCTCACCTTAAATTGAACCCAAACAGCAACCCTAGCCCTAATTAGAGTTCTAACTCTGACCCTAAAACTAAGCCTTACCCTGACTCCTATTCTGACACGAATCCTAGCTAAAAATATCACCCTAACATTAAAGCTAACCCGAACACTAAACATAACCCATACACGAACACTAAAACTAACCCTAATGGTAACCCTAGTTCTTACATTAGCCATTGCCCTAACCCTAGCCCTAACCCTAACACAAAACCTAGGCCTAATCCAAACCCAAAACTTAGCTTTAACCTTAACTCTAAAGATAACCATAGCCCTAACCCTAGCTCTAAACCAATCCATTACTTAAGAAATCCTTAAATCTAAGGGTAACCCTAGACCGATCCCTAATCCTAGGCTAACCAAAACACTAACCTTATTAATAGTCCTTACCCTTGCTCTCATTCTAGATCTAACCCTATCCAAACCCCTAACACTAACTCTGACCCTTTTACTGACCTTACCATTAATCCTAGGTCTAATCCAACCCTAACCCTAACCCCAAAACTACCATAATCCTATCCCTAGACCTAATCCATAACCTAAGACTCAGCCTAGCCCTAACCATAGCTCAGAACCTAACCCTTACACTATACATAACTTTAACCGAACCCTAGTTCTAACCCTCACCCTAACCCTAAATCAAGACCTAATTTGAATCATTACCCTAGCCATAAATTTAAGTCTAACTGTATAATTAACCTAAACATAACCTTTACCCTAATGCTAACCCTAGGCCTAACCCTAAACGTATCACAATCCCCAAGCTTATCAATTACCCTAAACCTATCCTGAACCCTAGACCTAATCCAATCATTCCCCTACCCCTAACCCTAATGATATTTCGAGCCCTAGCCCGAAACTCAAACCTAAACCAAACCCTAACACTGACACTGACCCTAATAATTCCCCTAGCTCTAAACCTCACTCTTACCCTATACCTAACCCTTACACTAGACCTAGCCATAAAACTAACCACAAAACTATCCCTAAGCATAACCTTAGACTTGATATTAGCCTTAGCCATGATACTAGCCCTAACCATAACACAACCACTAGCCCTTATCCAAGTTCTAAACAGCATTAATTATAACACTAACCATAAACCTAGGCTAAATTCTAACACTAACCCTAGCCCTAATCTTAGATCTAATTTAGCCCTATCCCTAACCTTAAATCTAACCCTAGCCCAAAGACTAAATCTAATTATCACCTTAGTCCTAACCCTAGTTCTAACCCTATACTTTACTGGAACAAATATCCTAGCCCAAATCATAGGTCTAACACTACCCCTATTCATAACCCTAGCAACAACCCTAGATCTAACCCTAACTATAAATCTAACCCTAACCCTTAGCCTAAACCTAAACCTAACACTAGCCCTAAACCTAAGGCTAATCCTAAAACTAGCACTAACCCTAGCCCTAAAAAAAAGAAGCCATAGACCTAACCCTATCCCTTAATAAAAACTAAGCCCCAACCCTACACTTAGCCATAACTGTAGCCATAATTCGAATTTTCAGCCAAACCCTAAAACTAACCCTGACCCTGACTCTGACCTTAACACCAACCCTAGCTCTAAATATCACCCTAACCCTATACCTAAACCTAACAATAGACCTAGCCCTAACCATAACCCTAAAATTAACCCTAATCATAACCAAGGTACTTACATTACCTGTTACCCTAAATCTAGCCTTAACTTAACCCAAAACCTAGCCTTATTCTGAGCACTATCCCTAAGAGTAACCCTATCACTAATCGTAACTATAACCCTAGCTGTAACCCTAGATTTAATCCTAACCCAAACCCTAAACCTAATCCTATCAATAATTGTAACAATAACCCTAGCTGTACCCCTATCTCTAACCCTATCCATTACCCTAAACATAACCATAACCCTAATGCTAAAACTGGGCCTAAACCTAACCATATCCCTAATACTAACCCTATCCATTACCCTAAACCTAACCAGAAACTCAAACCTAACACTATTTTTACCCCAATCCTAGCTCTAATGCTAATTTGAGCCCTAAAGTTAAACCTTAACCTATCCAAAACACTAATTGCGACACTGACCCTAAGAGTATTCTTTGCTCTAAACCTGAACCTAAACCAAAACCTAACCCTTACACTAGACCTAGCCATAAACCTAAACCTAAAATTATTTTTAACTGTAACACTAGACCGGATATTAGCCCTAGCCATAATCCTAGCCCTAAAGCTAAGCTTAATCCTAGCCTGAAACATAACCCGAGCCCTAACCCTAATTCTATTCCTCACCCTAGCCCTAAACCTACCTATAACCTCATCCTATACCCAAAAACTAACCATAACCCTAAATATAACCCTAACCCTCACCCTAAAGCTAGCCCTAACACAAAGCCTAGTGCTAATCCTAGACTTTATTTAATCCTATCCTAACCCTAACCCTAGCAATAAGACTAACTCTAACTCTTGCCTTAGCCCTAGCCTTAGGTCTATCCTTAGCCTTAATCCTAATCCTAGATCTAAGCCTAGGTCTAAATCTAAACCTAACTCTAAATTTAACTGTAACAATAAGCCTAAACCAAACCCTAACACTACCCCTAACCATAATGCTAATCCTAAAACATGCCCTATCCCTAGCCCTAGCCATAAACCAAAACCAAGCCATAGCCCTAACCTTAACCCTTAACCAAAATCAAACCCTAACCCTACAACTAACCCTAAACTAAATCTAACCCTGACCCTGACACTGACCCTAACACTAATCCTAGCTCTAAACATCACCCTAAACTAAAATTAACCCTAACACTCTATCTAGCCTTAATCTAACCCTAAAACTAGCTAAATCATAACCCTAGTTCGTACTTTAGTTATTGTCCTAACTGTAGCCCTAACCCTAACACAAATTCTACCCATAATCTGAGCCCTAACCCTAGCTTTAACCATAATACTAGCCCTAAGCCTAACCCTAACACTATCCCTAACCCTAAATCTAACCCTATTCCTTACACTAATCCAGACCCTAACCCAAATACTAACCCTAGTCCTAATCCTAATCCTTAGCCTAACTTAAACTCTAACCATAATACTAGTATTAACCCTAGCCCCCATTCTACCACTAAACCTAACCTTGACCCTTATCTAACCCTAACAGTAACCCTAGGTCTAAACCTGACCCTAACCCTAAACTGAACCCTAATACTAGCCCTACTGGAAACCCTATACCTATACATAGGCCTAACACTAGAACTAGACCCAAAGCTAATCCTAAATATTGCTATAACTCTAGACTTAAACCTAAACAAAAACCTAGCACTAGCACTAACAATAACCCTTAACCTATACCAAACACTTATCCTACCCTTAGACCTAAACCTAGTTCTAATTCTGGCTCTAACCCTAACCCTAACCTTATCCCCAAAACTGACCCTAATTCTAACACAGAACCTAGCTTTAAACATGACACTAACTAAAAACCTAGACCTAAAACTAGATCTAGCCATAACCCGAACCCTAAAACTAGCCCTAAACATAACCGTAGCTCTTACATTAACCATAGTTCTAACCCTAGCCCTAATTCTAACATAAAACCTAGCCCTAATCCTAGGCCTCAACTTAGCTCTAAGCATAACCCTTAGCCTAACCCTAGCCCTAAACCTAGCCCTAACCTAAGCCTCGCCTTACCTAACCCTAGCTCAAAGCCTAAGCTTTACAATAAACATAACCCTGCTCTATCCTAAACCCTATCCCTAACCCTATCCCTAATCCTAAGTTAAACCTAGCCTGAAATTTAGCTCTAACCATATTCATTAACCTAACGCTAACCTTAATCCTAATTAAAAGCCCATCCTTAACACTAAACCTAACTCTAACCATAAATGTAAACCTAGACCTAATACTAAACCTAACACTCGCCCTAGCCTTAACTCAAGCTCAAACACTAACCCTTACCCTAACCTAACCATAATTCTAGCACAAAACCTAAAACTTACCCTAACCCTAAAACTTACCCAAAAATCACACCCTATCCCTATCCCAAAACCTAACCCTAATCCTAGACTAATTCAAACCATAACCTATCCGTAACCATAGATCTAAACCTATCCATTACACTAAACATAACCCTAACCCTAAAGGTAACCCTAACCTGATTGCTAAACCTAACTCATCTATTACCCTAAACCTTAACTGAAACCTAAACTAAACCCTATCAATTACCCTAATCCTAAACCAAAAGTTAATGCTAATTCGAGCCTTAATACTAAACATTTAGCTAAACCAAATGCTAACTCTGACCCTGACCCTGACCCTAATAATAACCCTAGCCCTAAAGATGACCTTTAATCTAAACCTAACTCTTACATAGACCTAGCCATAACTTAATCCTAAAACTATTTTTAACATTAACCCTAAACCTGATATTAACCCTAGACCTGGTCCTAGCCATAACCCTAACAGAAATCTTAGCCCTTAACCTAGCCCTAAACCTAGCCTTAATACTAATCTGAAACATAACCCTAGGCCTAATCCTAATTCTAACACTCACCCTATCCCTAAAACCAGCTATAACCTCACCCATTCCCCTAAACTAAACCTTAACACTTATGCTAACCCTAACTCTAGCCCAACCCTTTAGTTTAATCCTAACACTAACCCTAGCCTTAATACTAGCACTAATGTAGCCCCAACCCTAACATTATCCCTAGCCCTAATCCTAAGCCCTAATTTAGCTCTAACCCTAACCCTAACTCTAGCCCTAATCCTAGCCATAATTTAGCCCTAGCTCTAAACCTAATCCTAAGACTATTAATATGAATAATTCCAATTCTCGCCCTAGCTGTATCCCTAGTTCTAACCATATTCATTACCATAAACCTAACCCTCACCCTAACCCTAGCCCTAGCCCTAACCCTAGATATAACCCTAATTCAAAATCTGACCCTAACCCTAAACCTAAACCTCAACCTAACACTAGCCCTAACCCTGATGCTAATCCATAATCTAGCCATAACCATAGCCCTAGCCCTAAAACAAAACCAACCTATATCCCTAACCCTTAACCTAAACCAAACCCTAACCCTACAACTAGTACTAACTTTATTCAATTTCTAACACTAATCCTAAAACTAAACCTGAATCTGACACTAACTCTAACAATAAACCTTGCTCTAAACATCACCCTAACCCTAAAACTAACTGTAACACTAGACCTAGCCCTAACCCTAACCCTAAAACTAGCACTAATTGCAACACTAGTTCATACATTGCCATAGCTCTAATCCTAGCCCTAACCAAAACTAAAACCAAGCCCTAATCTGAGCCTTAACCGTAGGTTTCAACCTAACCCTAAACCTAACCCTAACCCAGAACATAGCCCTAAACATTACCCTAAAACTAGCCAGAATTCTAAACATAACCCTAGGCCTATCACTAGCTCTAACCCTATCCATTACCCTAATCATAACCATAACTCTAATGGTAACCCTAGGCCTAAACCCTAAACTTATCCCTAACCCTAACCTATTTCATTTACCTAAACCTAACCTGAACCCTAATCCTAACTCTAGCATTACCCTAACTCTAACCCTAATGCTAATTCAAGCTCTAACCCTAAACCTTAACACAACACAAACTCTAACTCTGCCCTTGACCCTACACTAACTGTAGGTATAAACCTGACCCTAACCTGAAACCAAACCCTAACATTAGCCCTACCGGTAATCATATACTTAAACCTAAACCTAACACGAGACATAGACTTAAACCTAATCCTAAATCTATCCATATCTCTAGGCCTAGACCTGAACAACAACCTAGCCCAAACAATAACCCTTAACCTATCCCAAACACTAACCCTACCACTAGACCTAACCCTAGTCCTAATTCTGGCACCAAACCCAACACTAACTCTATCCTGAACAGTGGCCCTGACCCTAACATAATTCTAGCTCCAAAGCTCACCCTAAACCACAACCTAATCCTAACATTAGACCTAGCCATAACCCTAACCCTAAAACTAGCCCTAATCATAACCCTAGCTCTTACATTACCCATGGCCCTAACACTAGGCCTAAACTAACAAAAAACCTAGCTCTAATTTTAGGCCTGAACATAGCCCTAAGTGTAACCCTAAACCTAACCCTAGCCCTAAATCTAACCCTAAGCCTCGCTTTAGACCTAACCCTAGCTCAAAGCCTAACCTTTACCCTTAACATAACCCTAGCCATATCCCAAACCCAAACCTAACACTAGCCCTAATCCTAACGTTAACCATAGCCCTAACCATAGCTCTAATTATATCAACTACCCTAACCCTAATCCTAACCTAAGCCTAGCCCTAACCCTAGCTCTAATTCTATCCACTACCCTAAACATAATCCTAACCCTAATGCTAATCCTAAACTTAATCCTAACCCAATCGCAATCCCTAAACCTATACATTGCCCCAAAACTAACCTGAATCCTAATCCTAAACCTATTCATTACCATAACCCTAACTCTAACCCTAATGCTAATTCAAGCCCTAAACCTAAACCTTAACCTAAACCAAACCTTAAGCCACATACTGACCCTAATAATACACATAGCTGTAAACTTAACACTAACCCTAAATCTAACTCTTATACTAGACCTAACCATAAACATAAACCAAAACCTATCTCTAATGTAACCCTAGACCTGACATTAGCCCTAGCCCTAATCCTAGCCCTAGAGCTAACACGAACACTAGCTCTCATCCTAGCCCAAAACTTAGCCTTAATCATAAACCTAACCCTAATTCTAACCCTTTAACTAGCCCTAAACCTAGTTATAACCCCATTGCTTATACTAAACCTAACCCAAACCCTAACCCTAACACTAAACCTAGCCCTAACCTTCACCCTAGGACTAACACTAACATTAACCCTAGCCCTAATCCTAAACCTAACCCTAATCCTAGCTTTAACACTAACTATAACTCTCACCCTAGCCCTAGCCCTAATATTAACCCTATCACTTACTGTAACCTTATTTCTAGCTATAGCCTAGAATAACCTTAGCCCTGACCTTACACCTTGCCTTAACCCTAGATCTAAACCTAACACTAAATCTAACCCTTATTCTACACCTAAACCTAACCCTAATGCTAATCCTAAAAATACCTTAATCATAGGCTTAGACCTAAAACAAAACTGAGCCATAACACTAACCCTAAACTTTTACCTAAATCAAAACCTAACCTTATATCTAGACCTAAGCCTAGCCCTAATTTGAGTCCTAACCTTAACCCTAAAACTACCCCTAAACCTGTCTCTGAAATTAACCCTAACCCTACCTCTAAACATCACCCTAAACCTAAATCTTAACCTAACACTAGACCTGGTCCTAACCCTAAATCTAAAACTAGTTCTAACCATAAACCTAGATCATATATGAGCTGTAACCTTAAACCAATGCTAACCCAAACCTAGCCCAAATCTGATACCTAACCCTAGCATTCACCCTAACTCTATCCCTAACACTAGCCATAACCCTAACCCGAACCCTAGCTCTAACCCTAGCTCTAACCTTATACTGTATCCCAACCAAACCCCAACCATAATGCTAACCCTAGTCCTAAATGTAATCCTTAGTCTAACCCAAACCCTAACCCTATTACTAGTCCTAACCCTAGCCCTCATTCTTGTTATAACCCAAATTCTAACCCTAACCCTGACCCTAATTCTGACCCTGAACCTAAACCAAACCCTAACACTAGCTCTACCCATAACCCTATATCTAAACCTAACCCTAACATTAGCCCTAGATTAAACCTAATTTGAAATCTAGCCATATCTTTAACCAAGACCTAAACAAAAAACTAGCCCTAGCTCTAAGGATAATGCTTAACCTAAGCCAAACATTAACCATACCTCTAGACCAAACGACCCCTAATTCTGGCTCTAGCCCTAACCCTAACCCTAATCCAAACACAGACCCTGACACTAACACTAATCCTAGCTATAAAACTGACCCTAACTGAAACCTAAACCTAACACTAGACCTAGCCATAACCGTAAACATAACCCTTACATTACCATAGCACTAAAACTAGCTCTAAGCGTAACACAAAATATAGGCCTAAATCTAGCCCAAAGCATAACCCTAATCCTAACCTAAACTTATCCCTTACTCTAAGCCTAAACCTCACACTAACCCTAACCCTCGCCTTAGACCTAACCCTAGATAAAACCCCAAACCGAACCCTAAACATAACCCTAGCACTATCCATAAACCTAAACCTAATCCTAGCCCTAATCATAATGTTAACACTATCCCTAACACTATCTCTAAAATTATCCATTACCCTAAACTGAACTTTAACCCTAATGATAACCCTAGCTCTAATCCTTAATGTAAACCTAATCCCAGACCTAACCCTAAACCTAACACTCATCATAGCCTTAACCCTAGATAAAATCCTAACCCTCACCCTAGCACTAACCCTATCTCAAAACATAACCTGAACCCTAAACCTAACACAAAACCTAACCATAGCCCTAGCCCTAACCCTAACAATAACCCTAACCCAAATACTAACCCTAGGCCTAACCCTAACACTATCACTACCCCCTAACCCTACCAATTACCCTAATCTTAACCTGAATTCTAAACCTAAAACTATCCATAAACCTAACCCTAATTCTGACCCTAATGCTAATTTGAGCTCTAATCCTAATAATTAACCTAACACAAACCCAAAACCTGACCCTGACCCTAAAAATACACCTTACTCTTAACCTGGACCTTTCCCTAAACCTAACATTAGACCTAGCCATGAACCTAACCCTATAACTATCCCTAGCTGTAACCCTAAATTTGACATTATCCCTATCTCTAAAACTTGCCCTAACCCTAACACAAACCCTAACCCTCATCCTAACCCCAAATCTAGCCTTAATTCTAACACAAACCTAACTCTAGACCTACACCTAATTCTAATCATCGGCCTAGCCCTAAACCTAGCTATAATCCCATCCCTTACCCTAAATCTAACCCTAAACCTAATTTTAAACATAGCCTAACCCTAGGCCTAACCGTAACACCAATCCTAGACATATTCCTAGCCCTAATTTATCCCTAAACTTAACCTTAACACTAGCCTTAAGACTAACCCTAACCATCACCCTAGCTCTATACCTAGTTCTAACCCTATCTCTTACCATAACCCAAACACTAGACCTAACCTTAGCCATAACCCTAACCATAGTCCTAACCTTAGAATTAACCATAACTCTAAATGTACCCCTAAGCCTAAACTCACCCTATCATTAGCAAAAACACTAACATTAATTGTAAAACTACCCTTAACTTTATCTTTAGCCCTAAAACATAACGAGCCATAGCACTAACCCTAACCCTTAACCTAAACCAAATCCTAACCCTACATCTAGCTCTAAGCCTACCCCTAATTCGAGTCCTATCCCCAACCCTAAAACTAACCCTGACCCTGACTCTGAACCTAACACTAACCCTAGCTCAAAACATCACCCTGAACTTAAACCTAACCATAAAATAGACTTAGCCCTAACCATAACCCTAAAATTAGCCCCAATCATAACCCTAGTTCTTACATTAGCTGTATCCCTAACACTAGCCCTAATTTTATCCAAAATCTAGCCCTAATGTACGCCCCAATGCTAGCTTTAATCCTAACTCTAAACCTAAACCAAGTCCTAACCCTTACCCTAAACCTAACCCTAAATTTAATCCTTGCACTAACCCTAAACCTAACACTCACCCTAACACTAACATTAACCATAACCCTAGCCCTAACCCTAGCTCTAACCCTATCCATTACCCTAACCCTAACCTAATCCTAACCCTAATGCTAACCCTCTGCCTAACCCTAACACATTCGCTAACTCTACCTATCCATTACCCTAAACATAGCCCTAACTGTAAACCTAACCAAATACTAAACATAGACGGAACACTAACCCTAAAACTAGCCCTAATTGGAACCCTAGTTCTTACATTAGCCATAGCCCTAAAGCTAACACAAAACCTAGCCTAGCCCCAATCCAAGCTCTAACGCTATCTTTAACCCTAACCCTAAACCTAACCCTAGCCCTAACCATAACCGTAGCCCTAACCCTAACCGTAGCCCTAACACTAGCGCTAACCATATCTCTTACCCTAAGCCAAACTCTAACTCTAAACGTACGCTAGTTTTAATCCTAATCTTAGCCTAACCCAAAACCCAACTCTATTACTATTCCTAACCCTAATCCTCAATCTAGCTCTATCACTATTCCAAACCCTAAATCTAACCCTGACCCTTATTCTGACCATAATATTAACCATAGGTCTAAACCTGACCCTAACCCAAAACTGACCCCTAACATTGGCACTACCTGTAACCCTATAACTAAACCTTACCCTAACACTAGACCTAGACCTACATTTAATCCTTTATCCCTAACAAAAACATAGTCCTAACCCTAATAATAACCCTTAACCTAACCCAAACACTAACCCTACCCCTAGACCAAACCCTAGTCCTAATGTTGGCCCTAACAACAAACCTAACCCTAAACTGAACACTGACCCTTACCCTAACACAAACACTAGCTCTAAACCTTATCCTTCCAAAACACATAACCCTAACACTAGACCTAGCCATATCACTAACCCTGAAATTAGACATCATGATAGGCCAAAACCTACCTCTAAATCTATCCATTATCCTAACCCTAACCCTAACCCTAATGCTAACCCTAGCCCTAACCCTCACACTGATTCTTACCCTAATCCTCATCCTAGTCCAAACACTAGCTCAATCCCTAACCCTTAAACTTAACCTAACCCTAACACTAACCCATGAACTAAACCTAAACCTAACCTTAAGCATAGCCCTAATCCTAACATTAACCCTATCTCTGACCCTAGCTCTAAGCATATATATTACCCTAACTCTAACCCAAAACTTAATGATAACCCTAGCCCTAACCCCAGCTCTAACACTACTCATTACCCTAAACCTAACCCTAACCCTGATTATAACCCTAGCCCTTACCCTAATTCTACCCTAATCCTAACCCTAGACATATCCATAAACCTAACCATTGCCATAGAGCTATCCCTTGCTCAAACTCTAACATTACCCTAAACCTAACACTAAACCTATTTCTAACCATAACCTTAAGCCTAAACCTAACCCTAACCCTAACACAACATCAAACCCTATCCAATACCCTAAACCTAATGTTAACCCTAGCCCTAAACTTAACATTAACCTTGAACCTAACCATAACTATAGCATAGACATAACCCTAAACCTAACCCTTGCCCTACTGCTAACCATTGCTCAAACTCTAAACCATACACTAATTCTAAACCTAACCCTAACCATAGGCCTAACCCTAACTCTAGCCTTAATAATAATAACCCTAGCCCTAATCATAGCCCTTACCCTAAGCACACCCATAATCCTAAGGCTAACCCTAGGCCTAACCCTAACCCTTTTGCTAACTCTAACCCTATCAGTTACCCTAAACCTATCATGAACCCTATACCAAAATCTATCATAACCCTAACCAAACCCTAATGCTAATTCCAGTCTAAACATAAACCCTAACCTAAACCAAACCTGAAACCTAATTCTAACCCTAATAATACCCCTAGATCTAAACCTGACCCTTACCCTAACCCGAACCCTTACACCAGACCTAGCCATAAATCTAACCCTCAATCTATCCCTAATATAAGCCTAGACCTGACAGTACCCCTAGCCCTAATTCTTGCCATAACACGAACACAAACCCTAGCCATCATCCTAGCCCTAAACCTAGACTTATTTCTGAATCAAACCATAACACTCACCCTAACAGAAATTCTAACCTTTGACCTAGCCCCAAAACTAGCTCTAACCCCATCCCTTCCCCTAAACCTAACGCTGTCCCTAAACCTAAACCTAAGCCTAAACTAGGCCTAATCTTAATACAAACACAAGACCTAATTCTAGCCCTAATTTAGTCCTAAACCTAACCTAACCTTAGCCTTAAGACTAACTCTAACTCTCACCCTAACCCTATTTCTAGTTCTAACCCCATCCCTTCCCCTAAACCTAACGCTGTCCCTAAACCTAAACCTAAGCCTAAACTAGGCCTAATCTTAATACAAACACAAGACCTAATTCTAGCCCTAATTTAGTCCTAAACCTAACCTAACCTTAGCCTTAAGACTAACTCTAACTCTCACCCTAACCCTATTTCTAGTTCTAACCCCATCCCTTACCATAATCTTATCACTTGCATTTACATTAGCCCTAACCCTAGCTCTAGCCCTAATCCTATATCAAACTCTAACTCTAAATCTAACCCTAACCCTAAGCTAAACCTCTCACTAACACAAGTTGGAACACTAATGCTAGTCTTAAAACTAGCCCTAGCCCTAAAAACAACCAATCCATAGCTCTAACCCTAACCTTTAACATGAACCAAACCCTAAGCCTACACCTAAACCTAAACCAAGCTCTAATTCAAGTCCTATCCCTAACCCTAAAACAAACCCTGACCCTGACTCTGACCCTAACACTAACCCTAGCTCTAAACATCACTCAAAACCTAAACCTAAACCTAACCCTAGACCTAGCCCTAACCCTAACCCTAAAACTAGTTCTAATCATAATCCTAGTTCTTACATTGGTTGGAGCCCTAAACCTAGCCCTAACCTAACACAAAACCTATCCCTAATTGGAGTCGTAACACTGCCTTTAACCCTAATCATAACCCTAATTCTAGCCCTAACACTTACCCTAAAGCTAACCTGAACCCTAACCCCTGACATAACCCAAAACCTATCCCTAACCCTAGCCTTAATCCTAACCATAAATCTAGCCCTAACCCGAGCTGTAACCCTATCCATTACCCTAATTCTATTCCTAAACATAATGCTAACCCTAGGATAACGCTAAACCTATTCCTAAAACTTATACATTACACTAAACCAAACCTGAAACCTAAACCTAACCATATGCATAAACCGAATCCTAACCCTAATAATCTTAACCCTAAAGCTATCTCTAACCATAACCCTAGACCTGACATTAGTCATAGCCCTATTGAAGCCCTAATTTTAACCCTCGCCCTAGTTCTAAAGCTAGCTATAACATCATATGTAACCATAACCATAACCATAACCCTAGCCATAAATCTAGGCTCAGCCTTAATCCTAACCCTAGCTCTAATTCTATCTCTAATTAATCCCTAATTCTAACCCTAAATCTAATCCTAACAATATTTCTCGCCCTAGCCCTATCCCTAGTTCTAACCCTATCAATTATGATAACTCAAACCCTAGCCCTAACTCTAGACCTAACCTTCGCTGTAGCCCTAAACCTAGATCTAACCCTAACTCTAAATCTAACCCTAACCCTAAGCCTAAACAACACCCTAACACTAGCTCTAACCTAAAGCTAATTTGAAAACTAGCATTAACCCAAGCCCTAGCTCTCAAGCAAAACTGAGCCATTTCACTGACCCTAACCCTTAACCTAAATCAAAACCTAACCCTACAGCTAGCCCTAAACCTAGCTCTAATTGGAGCACTAACCCTAACCCTAGAAATAATACTAACCCTGACTCTGACCTTTACACTAACCCTAGCTCTACACATCACCCTATCCCTAAACCTATTCCTAAAACTAGACCTCACCCTAAACCTAAGCCTAAAACTAGCGCTAATCCTAATGCCAGTTCTTAAATTAGCAATATCCCTAAACCTAACACAAAACCTAGCCCTAATCCAAGGCCTAATCCTATCTTTAACCCTAACCCTATCCCTAGTCCTAATCCTAGCTCTAACTATTTCTTACACTTAATCAAACCCTCACACTATTGCTACCCTAGTCCTAACCCTAATTCTATGCCAACCCCTAACCCTAACCCTATTACTAGTCCTAACCCTCATTCTAGCTCTAAACTTAACCCAAACCCTAACTCTTACCCTGACACTTATTCTGACCCTAACACTAAACCTAGGTTTAAACCTGACCCTAATTCTTATCCAAAACCTAACACTAGCCCTACCATTAACCCTAAACCTAAACCTAACATTAACACTAACCCTAGCTTAAACCTAATCCTCAATATATCCATAACCCTAGCCTTAGCCATAACAATAACCCTTAACTTAAACCAAACACTAACTCTACCACTAGACCTAACACTAGTCCTCATTCTGGACCTAAACCTAAACCTAATCCTAACCTGAACCCTGACATTTACCCTAACAAAAACCCTAGCTCTAAACCTTATCCTAACCCAAAAACTAACCCTAACACTAGACAAACTTTAAATATAACCATAACCATAACTCTAGCTCTTACATTACCCATATAACTAACAGTAGCCCTAAACCTCACACAAAACTTAGCACTAATTACAGCCCTAAACCTAACCCTAAGCATAACTCTAACCCTAAACCTAGCCCTAACCCCAACCCTAACCCTCGTTCTAGCCCTAACCCTAGCTCAAACACTAAACCTTACCCTACACATAACCCTAGCCCAAACACTAAACTGCACCCTAACTCTAGCCCTAATCTTAACTGCAACCATAGCCCAAACTCTAGCTCTAATTCTATTCATTATACTAATAATAACCCTGAAACTAATGCTAACCCTAGCCCTAAACCTAACCGTAAACATACTCTAGCCCAGACTGTAAACTTAACCCTCACCCTAGCCCAAACCTACCTCAATCCCTAACTCTAACACTTAATCTAACCCTAACACTAACCCAAGGCCTAACCCTAAACCTAACCCCAGTCCGAATCCTAACCTTAACCCAACCCCTAATCCTAGCTTGAACCCTACCCATTACTCTAACCCTAAACTTAACCCTAATGATAACACTAGACCGAAAGCTAAACCTACCCTAACCCTAAACATAAACTAACCCTAGAAATAACAGTGAACCTAAGCCTAACCTAAACCTAAGCTAGCTCAAATGCTAACCCTAATCCTAAACCTAAACCTAACGCTAACCTAAACCTAAACATATCTTTAACCTGACATCTAAACTTATTACCCTAACCATAATGATAACTCTAGCCCTAACCATTACACTAACCATGACATAACCCTAGACCAAACCATAAATTAATCTTAGCAATAGCAAAAATCCTAGCTCAAAACTTAAATTATACCCTAAACGTAATCCTAAGTGTAACCCTCGCCCTAACCCTGACCCTAACCCTAACTATAGCCCTAATGCTAACCATTATCTTAGCCCTAACCCTAGGTCTAACCCTATAAATTACCCTAATGATAACCTTAACCATAATGCTAACCCTAGGCCTAAACCTAAACCTATTACAAACCCTAACCATACCCATTACCTTAAACCTAAC
Source organism: Marmota monax (assembly GCF_021218885.2). Taxonomy (NCBI): domain Eukaryota; kingdom Metazoa; phylum Chordata; class Mammalia; order Rodentia; family Sciuridae; genus Marmota; species Marmota monax. The sequence continues at coordinate 1,559,742 of NW_026693329.1, forward strand.
ATAACCCTAAACCTAACACTATCCATTACCCTAACCCTAATTCTAACCTTAATTCTAATTTGAGCCTAAACACTAAACCTTAACCTAACCCAAACCCAAAGCCTGACTGTGACCCTAATATTACCCCAGCTCTTAATCTGACCCTTTCCCTAAACGAAACACTTTAATTTGATCTAGCCATAAACCTAATCTTAAAAATATCACTAACTATAAACCTAGACCTGACATTAGTCTTAGCCCTAATTCTTACCCTAAACCTAACACAAAACCTAGCCCTAATCCTAGCCTTAAATGAAGCCTTAATCCTAAACATAACCATAACCCTATCCCTAACCCTAAAGCTAATCATAAAACTATCCCTAACCCTAACCATAGCACTAAAACAAAACTGAGGAGCAGGCCTAACACTAACTTTAACTTAAACCAAACCCTAGCACTACACCTAGATCTAACCCTAGTCCTAATTCGAGTCCTAATCATAACCTTATAAATAACCCTGAACCTGACTTAATCCTAAAACTCATCCTAGTTCAAAACAACATCCTTACCCTAAACCTACCCTAGACCTAACCCAAAACCTAGCCCTAACCCTAGCTCAAAACCTAAACTTTATGCTAAACATAACCCTAAACCTAACCCTAAACCTAGTTTTAACACTAACTCTAACCCTAACTCAAGGCATATTCCTAACCATAACTCTAGTTCTAACCCTATAAATTACCCTAACAATAACTCCTACCCTAATGCTAACCCTAAGCCTAAACCTACCCTATCACTAATGCTAACCGTATCAATTACCCGAAACCAAACCTGAACCTTAAAAAAACTCTAACTATACCCTAACCGTAACCCTAATGCTAATTTGATCCATAAACATATATCCTTACCTAAGCCAAATCCTAACCTAATAATTACCTGATCTCTAAACCTGACCCTTACCCTAAATCTAATACTTACACTAGACATAGCCATAAGCCTAACCCTAAAACTATCTTTAACCATAACCTTAGATCTGATATTAGCCCTAGCACTAATCCTAGCCCTGAATCTAAAACAAACACTATCCCTCATCCTAGCCCTAAACCTAGCCTTAATCATAACCCTTACTTTAACTCTAGCCCTAACCTTAACTCTAACCCTCACCATACATTTAAAACTAGCTATAACACCATTCTTTATCCTAAACTTAAGCCTAACCCTGTCCCTATCACTAGGCCTAAGCAAAACACTAATCCTATCCCTAATCCTAGCCCTAATATAACCCTATTCCAAACCCTAAATCTAATTTTAGCCCTATCACTAATGCTAATTCTCACACTGGCCCTAACCCTAATGCTAATCTTAAAAATAGCCCTAACCCTAGCCCTAGCCCCCCCCCCCCAAAAAAAAAAAACTGAACAATAGCCCTAACCCTAACCCTTAACCTAAACCAAACCCTTACCCTTACCCTAGCCCAAATTTGAGTTTTAAATGAACCCCTAAATCTAACCCTGACCCTGACTCTGACCATAACACTAATACTAGCTCTAAACATAACCCTAACCCTAAACCTAAACCTAACACTAGACATAGCAATAACCCTAACCCTAAATTTAGCCCTAAAAATAATGCTGGTACTTACATTAGGCATAAACCTAACTCTAGCACTAACTTAACACAAATCCTAGACCTCATCTGAGCTATAACCCAGGTTTTAACCCTAAACCTAACCCTAATCCTAGCCCTAATCATAAACATAACCCTAGCCCTAACCCTAGCTCTAACCCTATCCATTGCCATAAACAAAACCCTAACTCTAATGCTAAACCTAGTCCTAAACCTAAACCCTATCCCTAATCCTAACCCTATCCATCAACCTAACCTAAACCTAGACTCTAAAACTCACCCTATAATTAACCTGACACTAACCCTAATGCTAATTTGAGCCCTAACTTTAACACATAACCTATCCAAAACCCTAACCCAGACCCTGACTGTAAAAATAGTCCTAGCTCTAAACCTGACCCTAACCCTAAAACTAACCCTTACACTACATGTAGCCATAAACCTAACACTAAAACTATAACCATAACCCAAGACCTATCTTTAACCACAACCCAAGACCTGATATTAGCCCTAGCCCTAATCCTAGCCCTAAATTTAAAATAAACCCTAGACCTCATCCTAGCCCTAAACCTAGCCCTAATCACAACCCTAACCTTAACTATAGCCCTAACCTTATTCTAAAGCTCACTCTCCCACTAAACCTAGCTATAACACCACCTCTTACCCTAAACTTAATTCTAACCCTAACCCTAACACTAGACCTAAGCTGAATACTAACCCTAGCACTAGTAACAACCCTAATTTAACCATATCCTTAATTCTAACGCTAACCATACCCCTAAGACTAACTCTGACTCTCACACTAGCTGTATCCCTACTTCTAACCCTATCCCTTAACTTAACCCTAACCCTAGCCCTAAACATAGTGATAAACCTAGCCATAACACTTGCCTAATGCTTATTCCTAATCCTAACCCTAGATATAACTCTAACTCTAACACTAACCCTAAGACTAAGCCTAACATTAATACTAGCACTAACCCTAACACTAATCATAAAACTAGTCATAACCCTAACCCTAAGAGTAAAACAAAACCGAGTAATAGCCCTAACACTAAACCTTAACTTAAATCACAACCTAATACTACACCTAGACCTAACCCTAGCCCTAATTCGAGTCCTAACATTAACCTTAATACTAACCCTGATTCTGACTCATATCCTAACACATACCCTAGCTCTGAACACCATCCTATACTTAAACCAAGCCCTTACAGTAACCCTAGCCTTATTTGGAGTCCTAACCCTAACTTTAAAACTAACTCTGACCCTGACTATTAACCTACAACTAACACTCGCTCTAAAAATCACCCGAACCTTAAACCTAATCCTAACACTAGAGGTTTAACCCCTAACCATAACCCCCCAATTCACCCTAATTGTAACCCTAGCTCTTACATGAGCCGTTGCATAGCCCTAAACCTAACACAAAACTAGCCCTAATC
>NW_026693330.1:0-122317 GCF_021218885.2 Marmota monax
AATAACCAGTTTTTTTAAATCACAAGTCATTTGCACATATTTATGAATCACACATACAGTTATTTTTCATAATGCACAGAATATCAATATTTACTATTTTCTGTTTATTAAACTATTTCCCCTGTTTATTAAAGGCTACTTAGTTATCTAATGTGTTGTTACACCTTATTTATTTATTTTGGGTAGTCCTAGGGATTGAACCTAGGGCTTTGTACATGCTACGCAAGCACTCTACCACTGAGCCACATCCTATATCCTTTATCATATTTCATTAGACATTTTTTCTTAAAATGGATTTATTATTTCCAATCCTTTGGTACCAGAGATAATCCCAGAACTTTGACTCCCCTGAAAATATTTCTTTATGAATAATATTTTAGAAATGAATTTTACTTCATGTTTTTTCTCTGTTGAAAGATTGGGGGTTCTACAGAGAAAATAATAATCCAGTTAGCATTTGAGTGAGTCAGCAAAGAACAAAATAAACTGCCTTGGATTAATGTATGACTCTTAATTAACTCATGTTAATTTTATTAATTTATTACTCATTATTAACTTTTATAACTTTTAGCATAGAGACCAATAAAGTGGAATTTAAAGCAACTCTGAAATATTTCTAGAAATAATTTATAAAAAGCAGTAATCTCTGTAAATTGCATTTTTTTTCTGCACAATCAGTTCCCTAATCAATCTTATGTATGCACCCTACATAGATTCACTCTGGCTCTCTCACACTTTCTACTTGAGATGGCAGAGATTGTTTCCCAAAGGAAAAAAAATAAATTGGTAGACAGGGTAATGGCCCAAATGTGAAAATATTTGGGAAAAAATAGAAGAAGATTCAATGTTAAGATACAGCACAGTATTAGTGTTGAATCACAGATATTTGAATGAGAAATAAATTAGTAAAACACAGTAAAGAAGATAAATATTTCTTGTATATGACTAACCCCTGCATTTCTCTACCCAGTTGATAGTAATTATTTTACTACTTTCAAACAAAAGATTTCTTCTCTGTACATGTTTTAATTACTAAAGAATATATTTGTCTTATGTAGCTGAGAGTATCTAAAAATCAACAAATTTGTTTCTTAAAGATCTATTGAATATGCAGGTTTAGATATAATATGTTAAAAATGATTGAGTTGCAACCCCATAAATATATGAATATTTTGTTTTGTTTTTGATACTGAAAATTGAACCCAGGGGTGCTTTACCACTGAGTTACAATCTTAGACCTTTTTATTTTTTATTTTGAGACAGGGTCTCACTAAGTTTTTGAGGTTCTCAATAAATTGCTGAGGCTGACATTGAACTTGCAATCCTCCTGCCTCAGCTTCCCCAGGAGCTGGAACTACAGGTGTGTGCCACCACACTTGGCTCTACCTTGTGTTGCATTCTTCAACTTTACAATTCAGATTCTAAAGACGAAGCCTGTTGTGTTCATGTATGTGTGTGCTTGTGAAAGCTTAACTCTCCTATTAATTCCTTCACATTTGTGTCTGTATATTACAAAATCTTATAACAGATGTATCTTGTCTTTTTCATTTTATGAAACACATTTTCTGCCTTATGTCACCATCATCTCTATGCTTCCTGTAGGGGAAGCAAAACTTTACATCCAACTTCTTAAGATACCAGCTGGGCCTGAGAATTAAAGAGACCTAAATAGATTATCAGAAGGACCATACAGAATTTAATGTAAGTTGTATATGACACAGAGCCCTCATAAGGAAATGAAAACCAATGAAATGACAAAACCTATATGTTTTTGTGTTAGGTTGCACAAAGAGAGGCATTCATGGAAGAGAAACTCAATTGTATGCTAAAAAATTATTGTAACAGGGTCTAACTATTAGTAAGGTCTGATTCTTTTAACAAAGTCTGTGCATAATCCTCTAAGTTTTACTTCCTATAAAAAAGAAATGTTTCTTTTCTCTTAGTAAAGGGGACGGAGGCATCTTTAACATGGAATTTTTTTTATATCCTATTTTGAAGAAGAAAAAAGGGAGTTAGAATGCCCTTTCCTTGTATCTGCTGTGTCTCAAGTGACATGAGCTCAGATTCATCCTTATGCAGAGTGAGCCTCACTTAGAACACTGGCTCTTGCCTTGCAGTCAAAACTTGTCTTATTCCTTGTGAATTTCTCACAAGATCTAGGTCAGTAACTTATACCTAGCTGACACTCAATGAATGTCAATTGAATTAAATAAAATTCTAGCAATTGCACCAATAAGCCCTCATTTACTATTTTTTATTTGATTTGATTTATTCACTGACTCATTAAACAAACCCGGGTGCTCCAAATTGTCATATTCTTTATCCAGGACCCCCCACAGATATTGTGGATGTAGTTCCGGACAACCCCAATTAAAGCAAATATTGTTCTAAAAAGCTAGTCACATTATGTTTTTGGTTTGCCAGCACGTAAAAAGTTATTTGGTGTTATACTGTAGACTATTAAGTATTCAGTAGCATTATGTAAAAAATAACAATGAACATACATTAACTAAAAATAAACCTTATTGCTGAAATTGCTAATGACCCTCTGAGCCATTGGAAAAATGGTGTTGATAGCTTTGCTCAATGCAGGTTGTCATAAATTGTCAATATGAAAAAAAAAATCATTATCTGTTAAGTTCAACAAAGTGAAATGCAATAAAAGGCATCTTATCCTGCTTTCTTATTTCCTCCTTTGGAGTAGTTCAACCAATGCTCATAGACTAATCAACTTTATCACTTTTTAGAAACCAAGTCTAACTTTCCATCAATTCTAAATATTAGGTTTTTAAATAATGTATCAGTCATGCTGGTCTTTAATATGCTTTATCTTTAAATCTCATATATTCTTGATGAATGGATTAAATTGACCTCAAACTTCAAGGTCTCATCATTCAGAGAGGCCTAATTGGACCATTTTATAAAAAGGAAGATCATATTATTTGCCTATATTTTCCATTCAGGGCTCAAAGTGAAATATAGAAATCTTTTGGCAGATATTATTACTTGGAAATTTATGTTCACATTGTTTGCTCCTCTTCTGATATAATTTTCAATTGAATTAATTTATTTTATTATAATACTAATACTGATTTTATATATTATAAAAATAACACAATAAATAAGTAAATAAATAAACACAAATCACCACAGGCAAAATTTGTGTTTATTGGAATCTTCATAGGAGTTTGTTTCTATATTTCGGCAATCTCAAATGAAGCCCGTACTTAGCAAAGGCAACCATCCAGATTTTTAAGTTGTATTCCCTAAAAATAAAATGACACATCATAAAAACCTTTAACAATAGTTCATAATAGAAGCAAACACTGGAAAGCTTCATGATACAAAATATGTAAATTAACAATACCAGCTTTAACATCCCTCCATTTGATTTTTCTTCCTATTAACAGTCACCTGAGTCAAATTACAAATAAATGGTCCAGAAAATTCTTTTACTACCTTGCTGTATGAATGATATTGGGAAGTCTGAATCTTCTTTTTGCCATTTTTTTATGTGTAAAACTTTAAAATGATATGTGTGTAGTTACCACACCTTTTAAAAGAAGCTTCAAATAGAATTGTGTAAGTTCAAATGAGTTTGTAGGAAGCAACCCTTTCCAGGTATTTTCATTCCACCTTATGGAGAGATTTGGCACTTCATTTTTAAGAACGAGTCCTTTAGTCTTTTTATTGTAATTATCTTTTTGTTGTGCTCAAAGTAATCAAGTGACAAAGGAAAGGATGTACTACTTTTCCTGCTGACAATAAGAAAAGGTACTGCAATTTTAGTTCTCATTCTTTGAATCATATAACCTCTCTATTATTCATTGGAAACTCTCAGAAAGGTGATTTTGTTTCTTATATCAGGAACAATTACTCCTATATGAGTGGCCTGAACAGATTTTTTAACTACAGTTTTAAAATGTTTTAGAATAATATTCTGAAATATTTCTGCTCATATTGTGCAAATATATTTATGAGATTACACCAGACACATAGGTATAGTTAGTATATGTGCTTTCATCTGTCAATGTTAACATAATGATCCAGAGAACATTGAAAAGCTTGTTCTTTGGATACGTCATTTTCTATTTATCTTTTCTTGATCATGTAGATTTCAAAAGTTCAGATCAATAATACTTTCTAGATATTTTATAATTGCCACTTTATTTCTCTTCCTTCTACATTTTCCTGGGACTCACAGCGTGGGTTGTTAATTGAAATTGTCAATTTGGGCAGCGTTCAAGAGTACATGTGGTTTTTAACTGCTGCCAAATTTTCCTACATAAATGTTATGAAGAATCAATGTACCATATTGAAGGGGAAATTATGTCTGTTTGAAGATTGATTATTTTAAATCAGAACATAAACAATCATTGGATTATCTGATTAATAGAATGAATGGTATAGGGGATAAAATCCATCATAGGACTTGAAAGGGATTTCATTAAATTTATATTAAATAATGATGATCATGGTTCAGTGGTAAAAATCATCAATGCTAAAAATTTGAAATCTGAAGGACCATTAATAATTCGGTGACCAAAGGAGGCAAAAATCTATGTTCACCCTGATTGGGAAAGATAAGAGATAAAATCTAATTTTATTTATATGTTAGTATGTTTGTTGTTTTACATGTATAAAAACTTATAAATATTTATAATTTTTTTTTCAATCTTCAAAAGAAGTTTATAAAATAGAAGTTGAAAGGAAAGTGACCACAACACTCGGAGCAACCAAAAGATCTTTATTGCAGCAGTGCAACAAAGAGAAAGGAAGGAAGGAAAGAGAGAGAGAAGAAAAGATAAGAGATGAACAGGGAGAGAGCAAGAGCAAGAGAGAGACAGAGAGCGCGTGTAAGAAAGATAAAGAGCAAGAGAGAGAGCAAGAGAGAAGGAGCAAGAGAGAGGGGGGCCTGGCAGGAGGGAGTTTTTATAGCCCAAATCTAATGGGGCCTCTGGGTCTGCAAGCTGCCTTGTTGGCCCAAGGGGGGTTGAGTGTTCAGCCTTAAGCAGGGTTGAATGTTCAGACTTGAGGCAAACAGGTGATAAAGGACCAGATAGAGGGGGGGTTTGAGTGCGTGGGCTATCTTGCAGCCAACATCTGTTCAGCCTGCCCTGCAGACAACACAGTTCAGCCTGCTCTGCACCCAACAGAAGTTATTTTCTTCATTTTACACAAGAGGCAACTGAGAAGCAGACACAGACAATGAAAATAGGACTCAGAGTCTGGAATATAGATCAGTGGCCTTTCATGTCAATATGCTCCCTGGTTATATGATGAATAGGAAAATAATATCAAGTGCAACTGTGAGCAATAACATCACCATCATGCATTACTCAAGTGTTTTTTGCTGCTGTGAAAAAAAAAAAAAAAACCTGACAAAAACAATTAGAAGAGGAAAAGTTTATTTTGGACTCAGGGTTTCAGATGTCTCAGTTCATAGACAGCTGGCTCCATTCCTTGGGGCTCCAGGGGAGGCAGAACATCATGGCAGAAGAGTGTGACAGAGGAAAGCAGATGGAAACAAGGCCACCAAGGAACTGTGCTCAACTAGGACAAAATATATACCCCAAAGGCATGCCCTGAGGAATCCTCCTCCTCCAGCCACACCCTGTTTGCCTACAGTTACTACCTATCAGGGATTAACTCACTGATTAAGAGTCTCATAAGGCAAACATCAGTTCACCTCTAAATCTTCTTGCCTTGTCTCACATAGGAGCTTTTGGGAGACATCTAATACCTAAATTATAACACATCAGGTAGTGAGTTATATCTTGGCTTTTCCATTTTTTGGGTAATTTACCTAATATCTCTATTACTGAATAGCTGCAACTATAAAAATTTTCCACAATCAAACAAAAATCTACCACCATGACTAATGATCAGAACAACAAACAACAACAATTAAATCACACTACAAGATTCCCTCTTATTCATTATTCTACAAATACACATTTATTTCAATATTGCCATATATTTTACTGCATAATACATAAACTGTAATAAATAAAATACCTCAAGGTCTTTCTATTAAGAGTATTAGTATAGTGGAAGGAAATAACACAGAGACAAATTTTAATTTCTGTAAGAACTATGACAAATAAAACAGACTGCTATGATAAAAGGAAAGGGGGCATTTATATGATGTCATCATGTAACTCCTGATCTTTAATTTGGTACCTGAAGACACGGAAGGTTCCTAGGCAGCCTGGATGCTGAGAAAAACTTGGGGCAAGAACTTTACAGGTAGTGATGGGCTGGGAATGTGGCTCAGTGATAGAGCTCTTGCTTAGCATGAGCGAGGCTCTGTGTTCAATCCCCAGCACTACCAAAAAATAAAAAGTAAATAAAAACAAAACAGTGTGAGAGTGACATGAGCTAAGTCCTTAAAGAGGGCAAGCTCTTTGTCTATCCATGGAATGGTCATCCATTATTTCTAGAATTTAAAGAGGAAGAAGGTGGTATCTAGAAGAGAGAGGGTTATAAACCACATAAGGAGTGTGTTAGGACCACCAAAGTATGAAACAGAAATGGGACTCAGATTACTAAGATTAAGTTCATTATCGGAGAGTAAGATTGGGGGGTAAATCAGATAGTAAATAATCATAACTACATTAAAGCTTTCATACACTGATTATTAGTAAATTTGAAACTCACAGTCACTGCTACTGAGTGTAGTCTATTTGGAGTGTAAAGGCAGATATTATCCTGAAATAAGACTGCCATTGAAGTTTATGGAGTAAAAACAATGACTATATTTCCTTTTTGTTTGTTTCTTTGGTTTCTTTGTGAAATGAAAATTTCTTGTTTGACATCAGGAGTCACATCAAAATAGGTTTAAGTAAATAAAGGTAACAAGTAATTCTAGGCTATTTTTTTAAAACCAAAAAAAATAAAAAACTATCTCTATTCACAGATGATGAGACATTATATACAAAAAAAAAGGACTCTGCAAAAGAAACATTAGAACTAATACACTAAGTCAGCAAAGTTGCAGGATACAAGATCCATATTTTAAAAAATCAATTACATTCCCAAACATAAACAATGGAAATAAAGTTCCATTTATAATACTATTTTTAAAAATTAAATAGAAATAAAGTTAACAAAAGTACAAGATTCATACACTGAAAACTACAAAATATTGTTGAAAGAAATCAAAGAAGAATGAGGTGTGGTGGTGCATACCTGTAAATTCCAGGTATTCTGGAAGCTGAGGAGGGAGGATCACAAGTTCCAGGCTAGGCTAGGCAACTTAGCAAAACCTCTTGTCAAAATGAAAAAAAAGGTCCAGCGATGTAACTAAGGAATAGAGTATCCCAGGGTTAACCCAACCCCAGTACTGGGGATAACTAACTAAATAAAAAGACATTATGTGTTCATGTTTTAGAAGACCTATATTGTGACTATGGTAATATTCTCCAAAATTGATCTAGAACTCCAACGCAATCCTCATCAACCCACTTGAATCAAATATATGAAATATGATATGTCAAGAGCATTGTAATGTTTTGAGCAACCAATAAAAAAAAGAATATAGGAAACAATAAGTGTTGGTGAGGATGTGGGGGAAAATATGTTTTGACTCTTAATTTTATTTTATTTTTCCTCGTATCTATTATGCCAGCACCACCCTGTCTTGATTTCTTTGGGTTTATACTAATTTTTTCCTCCTAGTACTGAAGATTGAACCCAGGGGCACTCTGCCACTGAGGTATATCCTCAATTTTTAATATTTTATTTTGAGATAGGGTCTTCCTAGTTGTCCAGGCTGGCCTTAAAATTGTGATCCTCTTGCTTCAACCACCTGAGTTGCTGAGATTACAGGTGTGTGTCACCAAATCCAGCATAAATTTGAAGTTGGAAAACATGATTCTTCCAACTTTGTTTTTTTCCTAAGATTGCTTAGGCTATTCTGAATCATTTTGTCAATCTTTTGTAGGCTATTTTTTTACCCTGAAAGACTGTTCAAACAAACTACCCTCAGAATGGTTTAATACTGGACACAATGCTATGAACTGTGACATTCTATTATTTCTATTACTTCTACAGAAGTACACTGGAGGAGTGATGGTCCTCTTAGAGCTCTTTTAACACTTCATCACAACATGCAGTAAACAAGGATTCTAAAAGTCAATGTGCATTCTTAGAGTTTATTGTACCTGACATGACACTCGTCTTGCAAGAATATGCCTATCTCTGAATAATTAAAATGACTACATATTTCAAGCACTATTACACAGATAAGAGAACTCATGGCTTATGTGTTGTCACCCCACTCTCCTGTACACCTACGGCAGACATCAATAATTAATTCTGGCATGCTTGCCTGCTGATACCTCCATAGATCTCACAGTTCCTCTCAAAAAAAGCACACTATAGGCAGCCACTGACAATCATTTCTGGTTGATGATGGAATGGAAGTGATTTTTCATTTCTCCTCTTTAAAAGTCAATTTGTGCATCGCTTGATACAGAAAATGACATCCTTACATCATATTAACAGTTCTGAAATTTGCTTCATAAGGTACAAATGAGTAGAACATATTAAGTAAACAGTATCAACAGATAATTGTTCAGGGAATAAGCAATAGGATTTCTAATCTTTAGTTGGGTTGATTTGTTAAGAAAAATGAATCATGCTTACAATAGTCTTTAAAAAGACTAATAATGTGAGATACTTTGCTATGCCTTCTTAGTTGGAAATCAATATCAGCTGGTCGTGTATAACTAAATCATCTCAACATATACTTTTTTAACTCTTACAATATAGTCAGCAATTGCATGCTGCCCTAAGGAGCACAAAACAGATCGGCCTGTCACAGTGGCATACTCTTATAATCCCAGTGGCTCAGGAAGCGAAAGCAGGAGGATTGCAAATTCAAAGGCAGTCTCAGCAATTTAGTAAGACCCTAAACAACTTAGCAAGACTCTATCAAAATAAAAAATAAAAAGGACTGGTTATTTGGTTCACAGATTTAGAGGCCCTGGATTCAACTCCTCGTTAGAAAAAAAAAAAAGGCAGGACCAGCTTTCTGACCTCCAAAACTAATGAAAACTAATGATTTTTTAAGTTTTTAAGTTGAGTAAAATTATTAGATGGGATGGGATTTCTTCAGAGGAAAGCAACAACTTCATTGTTTTCAGTATTTAGAAGTCTCTGGCAAAAAGCTGCCACCATGGAAAAAAAAGTAATTTTTGTCTTTTAGAGAACATAATTCATACTCATGTCATTGGTAAGATAAATGAATAATCATATAATTGTTTATTGTACATTTGTTGTACATTAAAATATAAACTTAAAGGTTTAACATTTTAATTAAAAATACCAAACAAATAATTATGATGACTTATTTTAAAATTTTATTGTTAAAATACTATCAATTTTGAGACTATTTGAAGGCAGAAGTCATTCTTTCATATCTCTGTGTGCTTAGCTTTCTTTAACAGTGTATTTAATAAAATTAAAGTTGTTTTTGAATAAAAAATTAATAAAATATTCATATGTGGATAGATGTTAGCCATCCCCTGACATTCTAAATTGCCTTTTTTTCAGTACTAATTTGCTGCATAATCATACTCCAGTGACTCAACTTATCACGCTTTCAATTCAGTGTTCTTGACTATAAAGTCAAACATTGCCTTGGGTTTTTTAAAATAAATTTTATGACTGTTGAGTGTTTGTTATTTCCAAAGACTATTTTTAGAAAAAAAAAAGCCAAAGCTGGTGGTCTTTAAGATGGAAAACTCATACTGATCCAAAGTTAGCAGATCTCATGGCAAAAAAATGTTTTGCAAGACCACGGTTCTACTCTATGACAGGTTGTTCCTTGTATTTACCCAAAACATACTAAGGCAATTACCAGCATCCTCCTTGTTTTTGAAGCCATGCCTAAATTTTTTCCTGGATTATGCAGTGTTTTGTTTTCATGTAGATTTTTTTTTTTTTAATTTGACATGGGAACTTCTGATTCCCTGATGGTAATGATGAAACCCAGTCAAGTGAGCACCATCATACACAAAAGCAAGGCTTTAACTGGTGCTTCATCTGAAAGAGACAGCAAGGATAAAGAGGGAGACCAGACCACTCTCCAAATAAAGGAAAATGCAAAGCTTTATTAATTTTATGGGCTGGCCTAAAATCTGGTAATCTGGGGCAGTTTCAAGGATGTTTATTCTTGCAAAAGAATTGGACCACTGGGTAATCATGGTCAAATTGTCCCAAGAACTGATGAGTGATTCTTGCAGCTAGTTGGTACCATCATCCTGTGCAAACACACCTGGTGGTTTTATCTGGGCCTTATGATAGGGCTGAAGGAATTTAGGTTCTTGGATTGCTATAGCTGCTGAAATAGTTCGATGGTGGGATAGAAGAAAAACCCATAAGAGCTCCCATGTGCACATGACATGTCTACTTGCAGAGTTGGGTAGAATCTGACCCAAAAGTTAAGATAACAAAAGAGACAGAGATGCCAAATATTTTTAATCCATTCCAGGTTCCCATCAAGCATGTGCAGACCCAAGTTAAGAGTGTTCTTTGCCGCAGTCTGCCTGCAGCAAACTAGCCGGGGGTGAGGAACAACTTGTGTAGATTGATACAGCAGGAGTGGAAGCCGTTTGTTGTAGGACAGGAGCGGTATTTATACATTCCACACAGCTTATCTTAATTAGCATAAACTAGATACATCAGTCAACCAATAAGGAATCTCCACACTTAATGGCTCGCTGGTGTTACTTCACAAACCACTCCCTCTGGCATTTTGCCAGGCGCCATCCAGACTTGTTTACAGACTCTAACATTCTCAGCAAAAGTGGCCTCAAGTTCCTGAAAAGTAACCTATTCAACCATTATCATCATAACCCACAAGCCAGGGATGTTACCTACAGAAAAGCTAGTGGGAAACTAATAATGTATTGCCCAGATCTTTGACCTCCAAAATTAATGATTTTAAGTTGAGTACAAGCAAGTGAAGATAGAGGGTGTATTTTAGGTATGTTTTCCCCTGGTAACAATTTAATCTTATGCAGAAATTCTGCTTCTGTGAGTTTGTCAGGGTCATTTTGTGGTTACGTTGAAAAGAGTACAAGGGTAGAGAAGAAATGTGCCATATTACAAAGGGCAGTAGTTTACTATGCCAAGGGTTTATACCATTGTCTCTGCCTTTGTCCCACCAGTGTGGTCCCTGACTGTCTCAGTTCTACTTCTATATGCAGAGTCCCTGATTTCCCAGTACCCGGTGACACCCATGCCTTGCTTATCCCCTTTCCCTTACCTCTGGTAATTGTTTTATTCCTTTACAGAGTGATTTATGTGTGTGTGTGTGAGTCCACCTAACAGGTACTAGCCCTTCAGTTTAGAAGTGGTGACCAGGACATACAACAAACACATAGTTTAAGGTACTGTGTTTTATTCAGTTTTTTTCACTGCTGTGACTAAAAGACCTGACCAGCACAACTTTAGAGGAGGAAACCTTTATCTGAGGGTTCATGGTTTCAGAGTCTCAGTCCACAGACAACAGGCTGCATTCCTTGAGGACTGAGGTGAGGCAAAACAACATTGTGGAAGAGTATGGTGAAGGGAAGCTGCTCAGATGATGATCAGAAAGAGGGGGTGAGAGTGGGAAGAGGGAGGGAGAGAGAGGGTAGGAGAGAGAGATCTCCATTTGCCAGATACATATATGTACTCAAAGACACGCCCACAAAGACCCACCTCTCCAGCCACACCTCCCACCTGCCTCCAGTTACTACTCAATTAATCCCATTAGGAGCTAATTCACTGATTAGGATAAGGCTCTCACAATCCAATCATTTTCCCCTGAGAACCCTCTTGCATTTTCTCACTCATGAGCTTTTGGGGGTTAACAAATCCAAACCATAACATACTGGCTCTCAAGATAAGTAAACTCCAGCGAGAAATATTATATACACAACTTTGACAGATCATACAGTATAGTTTAACAGGATATACTAAGGCTACAGAAGCACAGAGGAAGGAAAATATTATTGTGGATATAGAGATTGGTGTTAAGGAGGAATTGGAATTTGGACTCTTGAGAAAGCTAAGATTTTAATTTGCAAAACGTATATTAATTATTTAGCTATGCATTGCCATATACATTAATTAACAACATTTACTTAAGTATCATACATGTAAGTCAAATTCATACCATATTTTATTGTGAGATAAGTTTTGGTTAGAATACAGTTTTTTAAATAAATTGTTAACTATATGACTTAAGGTTAATATTTTCTCTGAAGCAGAAGTGCCATATATCAACACCATAGGGTTTGAAGGATTAATTAAGGGGATGTGTATAAATCTTCTTGCATAGGACCTGTATTATAAAGGAAACATCATTTTCTCCATTTTTCCCTTTAATACAACTCTGCTATGTAAACTTATAGATTTTTCTCAAATGTGTCATGTTGAGGGAAAAAAAAATACTGCTACCAACAAGAAAAGATAATCCCAGTGAGGGTCAGGGACAGCTTTTCTAAGCAATCAAATAGCAGGCACCTCCTAGTGTGCTCTGCATATTAGAATGAGCTCTGTGAAGAAAAACTGCTTCTGCCTCTGTGCATAAAGGACATATAAATTATCCAGAAAGTCAACTTTGCAGACATTTCTTTGAAGATTTATTTTCATTATTCTTGACAAAAATAAACCAAGTCCAAGAAACTGAGTGTGAAGTTCCACTTATTTTATTTTAATAATATTTGAACCTATCCTTCTACCTACAGCTCTATTCTTTGGGTATAAATATTAGAGAAAAGCTGACTGAGGTGCACAAGGAAGTATGGACCTGAATGTAGAATCAATTGCTTTTTACAATAGGAAAGAAATTTAAAAATCTACATATGCATCAAAAAGATTTTGAATTTATATATATGATACAATCATAAATAAGATTAGCAGTGAACTGGATATATTATAGCTGCATAAAAACATCAATGAATATCAAAAACATTGTTAGAAAAATAATCAAGTTTAAGAAGAATATTACAGTATGATAAATTGTAAAACCATAGATTTCAGTTATTATACAGATATAGTCAGTAAAAGAAGAAATGCATGGAAAAGTTCATACTGAATTTGTAATCTTAATTACTTGGAGATTACATTGATGGGAATAAGTTTAACCAAAGGCTTGAACTCTAATGTTTTCTAAGCAAACTAGTGGGTTATACCATTGATCTAATTTATCTTTTCATGCAATAATGAAATTAATTTGTTTTTTAAAAACTTCATACTTAATAATATAGTATAAGGACAACTTTAATTTTAAAAGATGCATACTTATATATTTTCAATCCCTGACACATGTTCATCTACAGAATAGAATGTGTTGCTGTTGTCTTACCATATGGCTCCTACCAGCTGATGCATTCATCCCCCAGGTGCTATAGATATTAACAGCTAATGGATGATAACTGTGTCCAACTCTGGAGAATAGTGCTTAACTGACGGGAATCCATTTTCTCAGGAAATGCCTTAGAGGTTGGATTCTTCCATACTGGGAGGGCTCTTAGCTAATGACTGACTGCTGTTAGGGTATACAATCCCATCTTTCTCCATGATGGCTGAAACAATCTAAATTGGGGTAGAATTCTTATGATTTTGATGTGTCCCCCAAAAGCTCCTGTGTAAATTCAGGTTAAAGTATTAGATTATGAGCACTATAGCTTAACCAATCCATCCTACTTTAAATAGACAAACTGGATAGTTACTGCAGGCAGGTGGGATATGGCTGGAGGAGGTGGATCAGTGTCCTGAGAAGGTTCATCTTCCCTGAAGCCCCCTCCCCTCTCCCTTGGCTGTGCTTCCCAGCCACCAGGAGGTGAGTAGCTTCTGTCCATTGTGCCCTGAGGCAATGATATAGCACTTCACCTCAGGGCCAAAGTGACTGAACTGGCTGTCCAAGGACTAAGCCTCTAAAATGGTGAGCTAAAATAAACTTCTCTTCTATGATGTACTGCCTGATATTTTGATCACAGCCATGAGAAGCTGATAAACAGAAGATCACAGTGAAGATGTTGAGCAGGCAACTCATCCAAGTACCGATGATAGTCCTGGATTTCAGGGAAATATCTGACAACTCACATTTATGAGTGATCAGTTGTCAGGTGGAGGTTCAGATCCTCAGAAATAGATTCAGGATTATGGTAGATAAAAGAAGAAACCAAGAGGGATATAGATGGTCTTTATCCAGAGGTGGCACTAGCCCCCAGCTTCCAGATTCAGCTTCAGCTTCATTTTGCTCCTGCCAGTTCCATTAATCTGTATATAAATGCAACTTAATATAATAGATGGAGAAGCAAACTAGGATTGAGCCTCAGAGCATTCAAGGTACATTCATGCTGGGTGAATGCAGGACATTCAATCATGAATACAAAGAAGAGGAGGCAGAGATGTAGAGCATGCATGAAGAAAATATGTTATAGGTACAAAATAAAATATTATGCAATCATAAAAAAAGAACGAAATCCTGTCATTTAGAACAACATAGATGAGTCTGGAGGACATTTACTTTAGTAAAATAAGTCAAACACAGAAAGATAAAGACCACATATTTTCACTCATGTAGAAGCTAACAAAATTGGTCACATAGATGTAGATAGAATAGTGGTTTCCAGAGGCTGGGAAGTTGGGACAGAAAAATGATCATTAATTGATACAGGATAGAATAGGAGGAATACATTTTAGTGTTCTGTAGCGCAGTGGGATGACTATGTTTGACAAGAATTAACTGTATATTTCAAAAAGGATAAATGTTTGAAGTGATTAATATGCCATTTACCCTGAACTTATCATTACATATTGAATACACATATTGAAATATATTTATGGATAAATGCATATAATTATTATGTAGTAATAAACTTTTTTAAAAATAAAAAGTAGATTTAAGAGGGAGTGGTACAGAAGGCAAGTGAGGAAACTGTTGAAGCAGGAATAGGCAGCCTAGCTAAATGCCACTCCTTCATAAAGTAAAAAGATTGATCTTATAATCCATCTCCAGTGAGTTTTCAATACTTTTGTTCTATTTTTGACCATCAGAACTTTGGAGAAGTGAGGCTTGAAGGAAAACATAAAGATTACAAAAATAATTCTTTGAAAAGGTTTTTCTGATGAATTTTTTGCATACGTGTTTTATTTTTTGTTCTCTGTGAAATGAAGCAAGAAATGAGACAGGATGTGAACAGTATAGAATTGAGGATTTTTGTTTCCTAAGATAGGGAAAATACAGCATGTTTATAAGAGGATTGGAGATTTTTGCAGAGGGGAAGCAAAGGATATTTACAGAGTGGGGTCTGTTATATTATAGATAATATCAAGTTTTGGTAAGCAGAAGAGATAGAGAGGTTTGTCTTTGACACACAAATGTTTCTTCCATCGAAGGACAGAAGCACAGCTTGTGGGTGTAGATGAATGTGTGATTCCAGATTGAATAGAGAGAGGGTTTGGAAGCTGTCTTCTGCCGTATTTGATTTTCTCTCCTGAAAGTGAGGACAAGAAAATAGAGACAGAGGAAAGAGAAGCCAGGTCATTTGACTGAGTAGAGGAGCAAATTGACAAGAGAAAGATAAGGATCACTAAAAGCCACTTTGGGATTTTCAATTGTGAAACTAATATGAGAACAGTCAGGATGGTTGTCATTTTTTCTACATTTACCTGTAAGAATACATGAGCTGAGTAGGCAAGAAACTTGAACTTCAATATAGAGGCAGTATTGACAAGGAAGTACAGAAAAGCAAATGTACCATAAGTATGTAAGAAGACCTGCAAGACACTGATTACAATATATTGATTTAAAATAGTTGAGGGGGCATAGGAGAATATATATTGGGTATGTTGCTTGAATCATTGGATTGGAACCTCAGGAACTTTGATGAAAAGCAGTTATTGAAAAGATAAGAGTAACTGGTCAAAGAAAGTATGTTTTGAATTGAATTTATGGAGGGAAGGAAAACTTTGCTGATGACAAGAATTTACATGTGATTATGTTATTAAATATTTGACCAAGTGGGGTAAAGCATACTATCTCTGGAGGAGAAGAGGTCTAGGGTCTTATCCATATGGACAAAGAAATTGCCAAGAACTAATACAGAGTAATGAGAAAATAAACTTGATACTAATATCTAAATCATGGCTGGGTGGGAGGAAGTGTTCCAGAGCGGGATGGAGCTCCCTGGATGACTGAAATAAGGAGGACAGGAGTGTAAGGTCCTTAAAAAAAATCTCTTCCAAGAAACTTTAGACACAAAATTGGAAGAGACCAGGCAATTAGGAAAATATTTGTAACAAACATATGACAAAGTATTGGTAAACACTTACATAAAAGATGTGCAAAATGGAAAGAAAACATTAAAATCATTTAATAAATTAATAAAGGGAGCAAATTTAACCAGATCACTCAAAGATGCGATACATTGCTAATAAATATGAGAAAATGCCTCACTTGAAATCAGATGAAATCTATAAAGTAACACATACATATAAAATGATAATTCTCAAGTTTTCCTAAATCCAAAGAACTGGGTTCTTTCATCTGGGGCTGGACATTGTATAACATTTTTAAAAATCAATTTGGTGATATAAAACAAAATTTTAAACTTGTTCATAACATTTGTTCTATTTCTAATAATTATTCTTAAAAAAACAGTGGTTTTTACAAAGATTTTTTTGTTCATATGTATTTTTCCAGAGATTGTTTACAATAAAGAATAAATGAATCTATTATAAATGTTCAGAGATGGTAGTATTAGAAGAAATGTTTTATATATTTTTCAGGCCTTGAAATGTATAGTACAAAATGTGACTGTATACAATTTTGCTATTAAGCCTTGAAGTACTTGTGGTTGAGTCAAACTTATAAGAAAGAAAGAGAAATAGAGAAATCAAAATCATGTTTTCCCTGTCTGTTTTCCAAGGAAGAGCTGTGTGTGTGTAATAATCTATTAATGAATTGTGATATCTATTTTTAGTACTAAAATCACTTAATGCTACCTTATTACATTTTCTCTCCTACTCCAACTTTAAAACCCTTGAACTTCTTTCATATCCTCTACAGAGTGCATGGTACAGTGCTATGTATCAAAGTCCCCTCAAAGAATGTTCATGGACTATGTTGGCTGAAGAAGTAAAATAACAACTATATCACTAAAACGAGGCTTTGTTAGGAGAGAATACTGTACTATGCCTTGTTTGCTTCACAATCTTTTAACATATTCTAAAACCAGTAGATAATATCAAAGAATGTCTATAAACAAAATGCTAAGAATCCTAGTTAAAAATTCAAATGATTTCTATTATTGGATGATAAGTCATCCCTCATCAGATATTTTAAGACAGAAATGAATTTATCTCTTCCTTTCTATTTGCTCTGGAGATTCTTCTATAGCAGTGCTATCCAATGTGCTGCGCAGAATGAGGTTAATGCAAAGCCTTCCACTTCTGCTGTCACCTAATTGGGGAAACTCTGTAATATTTTGCCAGAAGCCACTCTTCAAGGACCGCATTTGGGCCTATCAATCCATTAAAATGAAAGGCTTACAAATACTGCCGAGTATATTCTCACCCATCATTATGACAGATACGAAGTGAGATAAAACCACAACCTGTCTGGAGGATTCAAAGTCCATCTATCTGAAGGTGGCAGGTTTTATTCCTCTTATTATTTAACACTCTAAACTGATGAGCTGTAGGACCATGAGCTGCTCACATCTTCTTGAACACGCATTTTTCCATTCATTTTGCGTAGGTCTGTTATTTTTTCTATGTACGAGACAACCTAACATTTTCCCCCAGTCAAACTGATAAAGAGTTTGAGAAATCTGCTAGGTTATCAACGCAGAGTTGCAGTTCTAAAAATGTGAGAATTATCTGATAATTTTATTTCTTGCTCATAAAACTTGACACTTGTTTTCTTCATGACCTATTATTGAAGGAATTTATTGTTTGAATTTGTATTCTCCTGAAGGCATTCTAAGAAGACCAAGTCATAGAATATTAAAGGTGGAAGGGTTTTAGAAGTTAAGCATTTGATACATTCATGATGGGAGGGAAGGGAGATGAGGCTGCAAACCGACTGGGAATTTGTCCAGGGTCAGGCAGCAGATGATTGATGGAGCTCTGTGGGATCTGAGAGAAGCCAGGAGACGTCAATCACTACTCTACTTACCACACATTGTGTCATTATAGTTTTGTGTAAGGATCAATTCCCTTTCCCCTTCCAGTTGGCTATTGGAATCTGACGTGTGTGTGTGTGTGTGTGTGTTATTTTTAAATGTGTGGGTACACCCCCCCACACACACATACACACATAGAGATGTGTACTTATTTATTTTGATACTTTGCCAAGTGTTGTGGGTACACCTTGAATTTGAAAAAATATTTAGTGTATTTTTGTTCAAAGAAAAAAAGAAAGAAAATGCTGTTATTTTGAAATGACTTGTATTTAATCTTGCCTGATGGCTTTTAAATAAAGGGTAATGAATGACAGCAGTTCTCTAGGAGAAAATGGTCTATTGGGACATTTGAAAGAGTGGAACTAATCTCAATTTCATTTATCATCATTATTGACATTAATAAAATTTTCAGGTGGTAATAAATTAGAAAGCTGTGTAGACACCAATGAAGCCATTTATATCATGTGAATAGGTAAAATCAGATTAATTATTATAATTTAATATAGAAAATGTCTTAAATATATAACAAATGCTCTACCAATTATGATATACTAATATTTTTATTTCTCCATACCAAATATCTGTTGAGTTTTTAATAACAAACTAAAAACTAAACATAATAATATCTCTGAGTCTATAATATTAGACACACAATTTTGAAAAAAGAAAAAGAAAGGCTTAAATTAGAAAACTGTGTCTGTCACTAAAATGGGAAAAGTAAATTATTTCAGTTCATCTATCCTTATAATATCAATGCATACAAACATACACACAAATATATCCATGTACAAACACATGCAAACAAAGACACCTTTTCTTTGTAGTTTGAAAAGTACTATACATTTAAAGCACCTGAAAAATGGCAAATAAATACTACAGCCATTTGAAGAAAACTCTAGAATATTAAATAATGTGAACATAAACATAAAACACTGGCTTATTAATTATAGTCATAATTAATTAAGTATCATCATCCCAACATATCTGTGAGAGTGTTTGAACAAAAGGGAAGCTCTGTTATTACTGAGTTAAGATTTTCCACAGCTAGAAAGTGACAGACATATTATATGAAGTCAAATCAAATGACCTTTTTTTTAAGCAGTCCTGAAAATGTGGTCCCTGGAGTGACACCATCAACATCATCCCAAATCTTGTAAAGATAGAAATACTTGGCATCTGACCTCAAAGTCTGAGGGTGGGATAGAGCCATCTATATTTTATGAAGATCTTTAAGTGATTCTAATACACTCTCAAGTCTCAAAGTGCTGTCTTATCAAACAATAACCCTATATCCAATTTAGCCTATTATCTTGAAGAAGCCATCTTCAATCCAGTGTAATATGAGTCAATATATAATATGGTTCAATATAGTTACTTTTCATCAACAAATAATTTTTATTTTTCAGCATTTGTCTTGTATAGCTTCTTTTTGCTTTCATATTGAAGACTTCTCAATATTTTAGAAACACATTTTCACCACTATAATCATACCCTTCAGATTGAAAATTGATTTATATAATGTAAGGACAAAAGAAAATAATTGGAATACTTTTAGAAAACATGTATAATAGTTTCTGATTGCTACTCTACCAGATGACCAAAAATTCAGTTGTGTAAAACAACTGAAAGATTTATTCTTTTACCATCCTGAATGCCAGGAGTCTCTCAGATCAAGATATTTTCAGTTCTTTGTTCTCACTGGAGGTTGTAAGGGAGAATCTATTTCACATTTTTGACTTCTAAGTTGATATGCATTTCTCTGCTAGTGGATGCTTTCTCAAATGACTCCAACTACCTGCTTCTGACATCATTATCTCCCACCTTCTACAACTAACCAGGTTTCCATTTAATTAGAATGTCTTGACAATCCAAGATAACCTCTCCATATAAGATCCTTAATTTAGCCACATTGCAAAGTCCCCTTTTCTATCTAAGATAACATACTCATGGGTTCCTAGAAATGGGGCATTGGTATTCTTGGGAATTGGGGGTCTTTATTCAGCAACCCACACACCAGAGCAAGTGTGTGTGTGTGTGTGTGATATTATATATTTGACAAAAACAATCCAGTACTTATTTGAAGGAGCTATGTCAGAGGCAACCAAAAGACAGAAACAAACAGAAATATGGGATATTTAGATACAATGGACACCCAGGTTAAACTGGTAATAGAAATATTTAATTATACACAGATTGCTATCAGTGGATTAAGCAGCAAGGTGTGATGTCTACTGCACTATAGCTTATGATGTGTCCCATTAGTCTGTTTTACTGAGCTCTGAGCATCTTTAAGAGACAATCCAGTTGCCATCAATAATTTTTCAGTCTCTGAGCCCACATTAATATCTAGCCACTAATAAGCACTTAGTAACATTTAGATGAATATCAATGTAACATAAGTAGAATTTTTCTTTAAGAAGCTTGAAATTTGGGGTAAAAAAATTTCCTAACTATTTTAGTGTTTTATTTCATTGCATGAAAGTTTTGGGTTGTTTGATTGTTTTGATTTATATATTTCATGGTTTTTTAAAAATAAGTAAAATAGTGGAATATGCTAGAATTTTTAACAATCTGTAATGTGCATGAGATATATTATACCAAGAAAGATGGCAGAAAATAGAAGAGATAAACCTTGTACAATTAAGAAAGAAAAAAATTAATTAGTATGTGGATGGAAAGTGCAATTCTGAATATGACTCTTGGCTTTAAATTTTAGATATTAAAAAAAGAATGTTGGACAAGATGAAAACGTTTTATATATATATAATCAAAACTGTATCATTATTATTCATCAATAAAAACTTATTTAAAGGCATATAAAATATTTATAAATTTTAATTCCCTCAAATTTAACACTAGGAGTCTAGGGCCTGGAGAAAATATGTAGTTTGAGTAATGTTTACATTAATAAAAATTTAAAAAGCAACTGATTTGTAGTAAGCCTCCCCAAATCAGACTAATGGGAAAAGTAAAATTTCCCTGGTATTAATGTTGCTTAATGTCTTTGCTGTCAGATGATTTAATGGCATAACAATATTTAAGGTAGCAGTTTTATTGTCCCTTTGTTGTCCATTGTTCCAATAACTGTTTAGTAGTGCTGGCATGGTAGGAAGGAAATTGTGTGTCTCAGCTTCTGTCCTCCTGTGGCTGTAATGCTGTCCCTGTAGTCATCTCATTCTATTGACTTAGCAGGAAAGTGGAATTATAACTGACAATACAAAACCAAGCCAATTGCACTATCAGAGAGACATGCTGACTTAAGACCTGGTGACATGAATGTCAAAAAAGTACTTTCTTTATTAGCTCAAGTTTATCTTCTCTAAAGTATATGACTCTCAAATATTAAAATTATGCAGGATATTTCAAGGTTTAAGTAAAACTTTGAATTTTATTTCTAACTGCCACCTGTCCATAGTAGAATGATTTTAAAATGTTGGACTTTATTAATATCCATCTATGCTAACATCTTATAAGATTTATAAAATATGAATTCAAAAATGAGAAATACTGAAATGCTTTTCTCATAGATGTCAATTTTATTTTGTGTATCTATTTCCATTTTAAAGATAATAAATCTTTTCTGTACAAAGTTTTAAAATATTTCACTTTTTAAAGCAAGATTTTATAATTCAACTACTAGCAAAGCTACCATATACAAAAGCTCTGGAAATGGTCATTGCAATATGAAATATAAGGTGAATGACCTATAAAACAATTTCCTTAAAATGTACCTGGTTTATTAATGTTGGAGATATTAGTAAAACATAGTGTTTATTTTGTAAATAGGCTTTTTTGCAATCTTTAGAGTCATCAGAGAAACATTCAAAGTTTTAAAAAAGACTGGAAGGCCTCAATTTAATGGAAGTTTTTTGATGTTATAAAAATAATTGTTCTCTTTTCAATTATTTATAGGCATTTTTTATGAAGAGAAAAACAAAAGGCATTGAATATCAGTGCATGAGATTTATTGGATGACCTATTTTTCCCCACTTGTCATTTACTACTGCACAATTTTGAACAGGTCTCTTGGAATCTTTTGTTTGTCTGGAAATGACTGAACAACATTTGTGAAAAGTGAAACATAAATACTGTGCTTGTATTTATGTGAGGAATTATATGTAGAGTGTTCATTAAATATTATATATTGTTTATATATTAGGAACTATCTCTACAAATAGAAAACACCACTGAATAGGAGCTTTAAATTGTTTTGCCTTGTTTTATTCCATTTTTACAGTAAACTTTATTGATTTATTTTATTTTTGATTAACAGGTATTAATTGCTTATATGAATGGGGTGCTATTATGCATTTGTACACTAGTCAAATAAAATAAATATATATATATATATATATATATATATATATATATGTATATATATACATATATATATTTCTACATATAAATCTATAATAGAAATATATATTTATTTATTTATTTTCGTTGAAGTTGGGCACAATGCCTTTATTTATTTATTTATTTGTTTGTTTGTTTTTTATGTGGTGCTGAGGATCGAACCCAGAGCCTCACACATGCTAGGTGAGCACTCTATAGCTGAGCCACAACCCCAGCCTCCCCCCCAGCCCCCGCATGAATCACTATTCTGCATTCAGGTGGACATGTTTTATCTTCCACATATGAGAGAGAACCTGTGGTACTTGTCTTGTTGTGTCTGGTTTATTTCACCTAACATGTTGTCCTTCTGTTCTTGCTATTTTTCTGCAAGTGACAGGAATTCATTATTGTTTATGGATGAATATACTGTTGAGTATATTCATAGCAATTTTTTAATCCATTAATCAGTGGTCATCTAGACTGATTCAGTATTTTAGCTATAGTGAATAGTGCCACAAATAACATGGTTGTGTAGGTAACTCTTTGTTATGTTGATTTCATGTACTTTGGATGTGCATACTTACAAAGTAAACATTAAAAGGACCTCTAGTCTACTATTGAATTATTCAAAAAAAAAACACATAAAGAAAAACCAATAAACTAAAAATGCAAGAAAGAATAAAGTTATAATGTTAAAGGAGTAACATGATGATATGAGTAAAATTATTTCTTGAGTTTTCGTTAATACTCAGTAGTGCAAAGGATAATGCTGTTAATATAATGGAATACAGAAAAAATATTTCTTGACAAACTAAAATGTATTTCTAACGTCTTTAAGAAATACTTCCTAAAAACGTAACAATTGCTCCCTCTCTTGAACTCCTCTGTCACTTTTTTCTTCTACTCCTGTTTATGTGTCAAGAAAATTCTACTTACCATTCTATATTATTCTTGGTATTTATTTGTCTTCTTTATCCTATTGGAGTATAAGAAGGTAAATCTGATTATTCTGGATTCAAAGTGTTCACAGCACCCTGTATTTGAGGAATGAAGTAAAAATACACAAATACTTGATTATATTTGAGTTGTTGTGCATCCTTTATGGAAAATTCTCCTCAACTCTTTGGGAAGACAGTGCTGCTACTAGCACACACGTGAAATAAGAGGAGACCACAACACACAAGGCTACCAGATGGAGTTGAAATAATGGCAGTGATCAGTAAGGTGATCCTGGTAGTCATTAGATATCTCTTACAACTGGGTGAAAAGAATTAAGAGTCAAGAAGGAATACGAGGTTGGAAAACTGGTTTTAAATTCTATCTGTGGCAAATCCAGATGATCAATGTTTGGAAGATTTTTTATTAACTTTAATTTCCCATACGTAAAATGAGGGAGATGGAGGTTTTTTTTTTCTGGATTTATCCCAATTCATCTTCTTAGTAGAATAGTGTGTGCTGTATGTGTGTGTATATACATATATATATTTTCTTTTCTGACTTTATCCTATGAATATTTACAGAGTTAATCTTTATTAGAAGAACTGCTTGTGCCCCTCCAAATTAAGTGCAATTAATTGTGCTATGAATAATCATAATATTTATTAAAGTTGTGAGATTAGTCATACTTTTCCCTCAATCTTATAAATAAGAAATCTAAAATTTATGGAGCTCAAGTCACTTGCTCAAGATTTCCCTGTGAAAAACTGGCCCAGTCAGTCTTATCTAAAATTCAGTTTCATCTGATTCCAAAGTTCTCTTACCTAAATCTGATGTTATATGGTTTTGTCTGTAGATATTTCTTTTGTATGACATAAGATTTGACTTGCAGTTTTTTGAAATGGGTGTGAACTCAACAGAATATATATTGAAGTTGTAGTTTAACAAATATTATTTATACCATTTTATATGCTACATCCAATAAACATCACAAAATTCTAAAGGAAAGAAACAATAATGTACATTTTATTGGTAGGCAAGAAAGAGAAAAGGAATGATCATTTCTTACGATCTCCATGTATGTTTGACCTCATAGTCTGAGGTAGCATAGAATATAATTTCTACATCTTAGTCAGAGATGGTATCCAATATAATTATTTTCTCTTTAACTAGAAACTAATGATAACTGTTTAACTAAACTGATGATAGGTGTTTCAAATCCCAAAGTGTAAATTTAATTGACAGCACTCTTAAAACAATAAGTGATTACATGTTATTGTCCTTTCATTTTCTTAATAATAAAACATTAAAATTAAATATATTAACTGGGTATTATGTGATTTTTCCATACATGTCTACATTGTATAATGTGAAACCAGAAACCAGCTCATCCATTATCATCCATTAAACCAAGCTGTGGTGCATGTCCCTAGGGAGGACAAGGCAAGAGAATCAGGAGTTCAAAGCCAGCCTCAGCAAAAGTGAGACACTAAGTAACTCAGTGAGACTCTGTCACTAAATAAAATACTAAATAGGAATGGGGATGTGGCTTGGTGGTCATGTGCTCCTGAGTTCAAACCCCAGTACCAAAAAAAAAAAGAAAGAAAGAAAAAAAAATCTATGTCCTCAAACAATTTATTCCTTCTTGGTGGAGAAAAGTTTCAAAATCCTTTCCTCTAGTCTTTTGAAATGCACATTATATACATGTTATGTATAGTCAGTCACCCTGCCATGCAATAGCAAACCAGAACTTCTTATTTGTATCTAGCCCTGACTTAGAAACCATTGATCAATCCCTTCCTTCCTCTTCTCCCCACTCTTCCAGCTTCTGTTAGCCACCACTCTTCTCTCAACTTCTACAAAGTCAACATTTTTATATTTCATATATGAGTAAGATCATGAAGAAGTTTTATTTCTGTGCCTGGCTTATGTTACTTACCTCCCAAATTGTCACAAATGAGAGGATTTCATTCTTTTTATGGCTGAATAGTTTTTCATTGTGTATATATTGCATGTTTTCTTTATCTACTTGT
Source organism: Marmota monax (assembly GCF_021218885.2). Lineage (NCBI taxonomy): Eukaryota > Metazoa > Chordata > Mammalia > Rodentia > Sciuridae > Marmota > Marmota monax. Next base: position 25,496 of record NW_026693330.1, read on the forward strand.
CAACTATTTAACACTCAGTTATTTCCATCTTTTATTCTATTGTGAATTGTACTGCAATAAACATGGGAGTACAGATGTCTCTTTAAGAGAATGATTTTGTTTCCTTTGGATAACTACCTAGTAGTGGTATTGGAGGGTCATATGATAATTTTATTAGTTTTTGAGGCCCCTGCAACCTTTAGTACCAATCTGTTAAACTCACAGGCCACATTCTCTATTGAGATTTTATATGGTAGTCGCCATTCAAAGATTGGTAAACATTTCTTCTATTCTCTCCTCTCCTTCCACATTTCTCTCCCTTTTCTTTTCTTTCGTTGCCCTTTTTGTCTTTTATTTTTTTTATTGGCTGTTCAAAACATTACAAAACTCTTGACATATCATATTTCGTACCTTAGATTCAAGTGGGTTATGAACTCCCATTTTTACCCCGTATACAGATTGCAGAATCACATTGGTTACACATCCACATTTTTTACATAATGCCATATTAGTAACTGTTGTATTCTACTACCTTTCCTATCCTCTACTATCCCCCTCCCCTCCCCTCCCATCGTCTCTCTCTACCCCATCTACTGTAATTCATTTCTCTCCTTGTTTTTTTCCCATTCCCCTCATAACCTCTTATATGAAATTTTGTATAACAATGAGGGTCTCCTTCCATTTCCATGCAATTTCCCTTTTCTCTACCTTTCCCTCCCACCTCATGTCTCTGTTTAATGTTAATCTTTTCCTCCTGCTCTTCCTCCCTGCTCTGTTCTTAGTTGCTCTCATTATCTCAAAGAAGACATTTGGCATTTGTTTTTTAGGGATTGGCTAGCTTCACTTAGCATAATCTGCTCTAGTACCATCCATTTCCCTGCAAATTCCATGATTTTGTCATTTTTAGTGCTGCATTATACTCCATTGTGTATAAATGCCACATTTTTTTTTATCCATTCATCTATTGAAGAGCATCTGGGTTGGTTCCACAGTCTAGCTATTGTGAATTGTGCTGCTATGAACATCGATGTGGCAGTATCCCTGTAGTACACTCTTTTAAGGTCTTCAGGGAATAGTCCGAGAAGGGCAATAGCTGGGTCAAATGGTGGTTCCATTCCCAGCTTTCCCAGGAATCTCCATGCTGCTTTCCAAATTGGCTGCACCAATTTGCAGTCCCACCAGCAATGTACAAGAGTACCCTTTTCCCCACATCCTCGCCAGCACTTGTTGTTGTTTGACTTCATAATGGCTGCCAATCTTACTGGAGTGAGATGGTATCTTAGGGTGGTTTTGATTTGCATTTCTCTGACTGCTAGAGATGGTGAGAATTTTTTCATGTACTTGTTGATTGATTGTATGTCCTCCTCTGAAAAGTGTCTGTTCAGGTCCTTGGCCCATTTGTTGATTGGGTTATTTGTTATCTTATTGTTTAATTTTTTGAGTTCTTTATATACTCTGGATATTAGGGCTCTATCTGAAGTGTGAGGAGTAAAGATTTGTTCCCAGGATGTAGGCTCCCTATTTACCTGTCTTATTGTTTCTCTTGCTGAGAAAAAACTTTTTAGTTTAAGTAAGTCCCATTTGTTGATACTTGTTATTAACTCTTGTGCTATGGGTGTCTTATTAAGGAATTTGGAGCCCGACCCCACAATATGTAGATCAGAGCCAACTTTTTATTCTGTCATATGCAGAGTCTCTGATTTGATATCAAGCTCCTTGATCCATTTTGAGTTAACTTTTGTGCATGGCGAGAGGAGGGGATTCAGTTTCATTTTGTTGCATATGGATTTCCAGTTTTCCCAGCACCATTTGTTGAAGATGCTATCCTTCCTCCATTGCATGCTTTTAGCCCCTTTATCAAATATAAGATAGTTGTAACTTTGTGGATTAGTCTCTGTGTCCTCTATTCTGTACCATTGGTCTACCCGCCTGTTTTGGTACCAGTACCATGCTGTTTTTGTTACTATTGCTCTGTAATATAGTTTGAAATCTGGTATAGCTATACCGCCTGATTCATACTTCCTGCTTATAGTTGCTTTTGCTATTTTGGGTCTTTTATTTTTCCATATGAATTTCATGATTGCTTTCTCTATTTCTACAAGAAATGCCGTTGGGATTTTGATTGGCATTGCATTAAACCTATAGAGAACTTTTGGTAATATCGCAATTTTGATGATGTTGGTTCTGCCTATCCATGAAAAGGGTATATTTTTCCATCTTCTAAGATCTTCTTCTATTTCTCTCTTTAGGGTTCTGTAGTTTTCATTGTACAAATCTTTCACCTCTTTTGTTAGGTTGATTCCCAAGTATTTTTTTTTTTTTTTGAGGATTTTGTGAATGGGGTGTTTTTCCTCATTTCCGTTTCAGAAGTTTTGTCGCTGATATACAGAAATGCCTTTGATTTATGCGTGTTGATTTTATCTCCTTCCACTTTGCTGAATTCATTTATTAGTTCTAGTAGTTTTTTTGTAGACCCTTTTGGGTCTTCTAGGTATAGAATCATGTAGTCGCAAATAGTGATAATGTAAGTTTTTCTTTTCCTATTTTTATGCCTTTAATTTCTTTCATCTAATTGCTCTGGCCAGTGTTTCAAGAACTATATTGAATAGAAGTGGTGATAGAGGGCATCCCTGTCTTGTTCCAGATTTTAGAGGGAATGCCTTCAATTTTTCTCCATTCAGAATGATGCTAGCCTGAGGCTCAGCATAGATAGCTTTTACAATGTTGAGGTAAGTTCCTGTTATCCCTAGTTTTTCTAATGTTTTGAATATAAAGGGATGCTGTACTTTGTCGAATGCTTTTTCTGCGTCTATCGAGATGATCATATGGTTCTTATCTTTAAGTCTATTGATGTGGTGAATAACATTTATTGATTTCCATATATTGAACCATCCTTGCATCCCAGGGATGAATCCTACTTGATCATGGTGCACAAATTTTTTGATGTGTTTTTGTATCCGATTCACCAGAATTTTATTGAGGATTTTTGCATGTAGGTTCATTAGAGATATTGGTCTGTAGTTTTCTTTCTTTGAGGTGTCTTTGTCTGGTTTCAGAATCAGGGTGATGTTGGCCTCATAGAATGAATTTGGAAGTTCTCCCTCTTTTTCTATTTCCTGAAATAACTTGAAAAGTATTGGTATTAATTCTTCTTTAAAGGTTTTGTAAAACTCTGCTGTATACCCATCTGGTCCTGGGCTTTTCTTGTTTGGTAGTCTTTTGATTGCTTCTTCTATTTCATCCATTGATATTGGTCTGTTCAAATTGTGTGTATCCTCCTGACTCAGTCTGTGCAAATCATATGACTTAAGAAATTTATCGATGTCTTCACTATCTTCTATTTTATTGGAATATAGGTTTTCAAAATAATTCCTAATTATCTTCTGTATTTTGTCTTAGTAGTTCACATATATTTGCTCATGAAAACAATATGACTAATCTGTGGAGGCTGGGGTAGGAGGATTATAGGATTGCAACTTCAAAGCCAGCCTCATCAACTTAGCAAGGACCTAGGGAGAAGCATCTCTAAACAAAATATAAAAAAGGGATAATGGCTGGGGATATGGGCTTAGTGGTTAAGTTCCCTGGATTGAAGCCTGGTACTGAGAGAGAGAGAGGAGAGAAGAGAGAGAGGAGAGAAAGAAAATCAAATGACTCTGGCTGTGGTATATGTATGACAAAAAAAATTGTTTTTGACCATATACTTTTTAACCTGGAAACTAATTTATTGCTAAATAATGTTTACCATTCTGAAACTATTTACTAAATGCAGAATTAAATAAAAAATACTCTATTTCACCTTTCAATATGGTTCGTGTATCTATATCATAAAGTTTGAGGTGTCTTGGTAAAATTAGTTTCAGGGGCTTCCTTTATTGATTGTGCTGGTCAGAAACTTAAAACAGGGGAAGCATTGACTGAAATCTTGGGTTTATGTGAAACTACTCTGTTCAAGATAGATTGAGGCTTTGAGTAGCTGTTTGAGAAATTTATCTTCTGAGGAACTGATGGCCTTTCCTGAAAAAAGAAAAAAATATACTTCAATTTGATGCAATAGCATAGACGTGATTCTAACAAAAATTCTGAACAATCTGAATTCACGATTTTTAGAAAAAATGATGCACATAATGAAATTAATTATTCTGTTTATAAATTCATAATACTATCCACCAATATTCTAAACATCTTTATTTAAAATTGGGAGCCACTGAGAAGACATAATCCATGAAGTATTCTAAAATATTCATGATGTAGCAGTCAGTAACTTTGAGCCTGTTACAAGCTTGCCTCCCCCAAATCAATTTATAACACAATACACTTGACAAACTCAAATAGAAAAACTACTTGCTGGATCATTTGAATATTTATTTTTCTAGGCAGGTAAAACAGAAGCCTTTTTTGTTGCTGTTGTCAGTTCAATTTTATTGATTTATGTACTACACTTAGGATTGGACATCATTTAAAAATCAGTGACCTAAGATTTTACCAAACTGATGAAATAGGGATGAAGTATAAGAGCTGCTTACTGTTAGATTAGGTGCATCTATTCTATTGATGTTTGCAAAATCTCAGATGCGCTGCCAGGAGACTGTCACCCTGTGGCTAGTTAAAGTGACAAGTGCAGCTAAAGATTTAATAAAAAATATAAACAAGTTGTAGGCATATCTTAAAATGAAGTGACTCACAATGCTAAATAACTAAAAAGCCGGCTGTTTTGTCAGTTGTCAGAAGTGTAATGGATGCATTCTCTGTTTGATATTTTGATAAAGTCATCTGGATTTATAAACTGAGCACAGATTGCTTTTGCATTGCTTATTGTTTTTGCTCTTTTTTTTAAACTCCAATTCAAACATAGGTAATCTCATTTAAACATATTCAGTTAATCTATTCTATAATATTTTAATTTCTTAATTAGAAAAAACTAGTTTTTAAAAAGTTATGACACTAAAAAAATTCCTTCATACTCTCTGTTAAAGTTTCATTTGAATCCTATCATTACTGAACAATCTTGGAAATCTTATTATATAACAATAAAATTGTATATGATGTATAAATAAATTACTGATTACTATGTTTTTAATTGGGGCATGTTACTAATACAGAATAGTAAGTTTCATTGTGTCATATTCATAAATGCACATAACAATTTGATCAATTAGGCTGTTAATGCATATGCATAATTTTGAGGGTAAAAATTAGGCATAACTTTAAAATAAATAAGTTATAAAAATTAATATTTATTTTGCTTTATTAACTTAAGGACTAGACATGGATGTTTTATAAAAAATTAATGTTGTAAGCAGTGTATTTTAATGAAGCTGTTCTCCATGATATAATAAAATGACCATGCATAATTTGAATTTTAAGTAAGATATTTTCACCATTAAATAATTTTATTCAGATTTCAAAATTTCTTCTTTTTAATTATCTTCTATCTTAATAAGATTTGATAGAATTGGCTAAGAAAATTTGAGAAAAAAATTAAAACTCATTTAGAAATAATATATTCAATACTTAAATTACAGATATTTAACAAAATAAATTAAAATGATATATTTTCTAATGCAATTGTAGCCATCCATTCAACTATTATTTTGATCACAATAATTGAACTTTTTGAGGCACTTCATTAAATAATTTTGTTATCCATCATTTTGTATTTATGAGGACTTCCTTGGATTTGCTCTTTGAGCAAATAAAAGTAGAAAAAACCATGTGGTCAACTTAAGCTCTTGCATTATTAACTCAGAGTGATTATAATTCTCCTTTTGGGGTACTCTGTGGTTTGCTAGAATACAGAATTGACTATCACATGGTTGAACCCTTTGTTTTGTTTTCATGGAATTATCTTCTCTATTTTCTGGCAGTAAACAATTAATCTTTGAGCATCAGATACGTCAAGAAAAATACATGAAATTCATTGTTAACATTTGACCTAAACTTTAACATTAATTTCAATGAAAACTGTATTTTCAGTTTCAGGGAATACATTTAAATATATTTTTTTTTCAAAAAAGAATAACCTTTGCACAGTAAGAGTAAAACTTTAAAGGGTACTAAAATATTTTCATCAATTTATTTTTACCTTGGTTCCACTTCTGCTTTCCCAATAATTTTGAATATTGAATATTTGGGGAATACAATCTGCATAATATGGGAATCATAAGAGTCATAACATATTAAAATAGTCTAGTAGTTCCATAATCAAAACATAAAAAATATACAGAAGTCTAGGAATAACAATTCACCATTTTAAGAATTATAAAAGTCCAAGAAATAAATATTATAAAATTTGATTTACTCAAAAATTTGTTAAAAATTCACAGAGCTGCACTAGAAGATTCTGTTGAAGAGAAGATATAAGCACAAACACTGAGAAGTTTTTGTATTTGAGTAGGGAAAATAACTATAGGAACATAAGAATGATTTGTTTGAAATATATGTTAAATTCTGAAGTTAAATTTTGCTGAAAGTTTCCTTATTATCTTAACCAAAGGCTAACATTTTTGGTAAAGATTATTATTCAGAAACCACTTGCATTGTGACCTTTTCAGAATACCATCACTTTTATTCTGTGACTCTTAAGCTTCCTTACCCTGGTAATTTGGACAGGTTAGAATTGTCCTATTTATGGTTATTCAATGTGAAAATGGGTATAAATTATTACCTTATAGATTACTATCTTACAATGAATAGTATTTGTGAAATTACCTAGGTCACACCTATCAGTAGTTATGTATTTAATAAACATTTTTAACTGCCTCTCCTAAATCATTAATCATTGTTTTAGATACTATAAAATGAATTTTCTTGATTCTCTTACTTTTCACTTTTCATATTTGCTTGGAATCAAGTTACTTCATAATCTAACCTTCTGTAATTAACTTATTTCCTTGTGTCCAATATCTCATGTATCTTCCTGTGTCCTTCCTTGTGTTGATGTTCACAATATATTAATACCATTAATTAATAAAATTTATTTCTATTATAAAATATAAAAACCTTAACCTAGAATATGTTTTCCAAGATCTAACCCAAACTCACATCATGATAATTTCATAGTAATTTTCAATCCAATTATCACACAATAGTTACTTGCATATTCTAGTAATCATGTCCTTCTCATGTTTCAGTACCTTCTACCCCTTGCAAATCACAGGCTCCCACTGATCCACTCAAATTCTGTATGACTTTCAATTCCCATTTCTATCCCACTCATTCTCCAAGTCTGAGTTCTAGTAATGGCTCCCACTCCTGCAATTTAAATCTACATGATCTGTAGCACTCTTTGCTTGCTTAAATCTTCTACTTATGTTAACATTTGAATTTTTCAATCTAGCACAAACTCCCTTGAGAACAAGAACAGGACATTATGTCATTATTTCTTTAACAGACTCATGCTCAGAAAAAAAAAAGAAAAAAAAGACAATGTTATATTTAACACCCTGCTATGGTACAGAAATAATTAAGAAAAATTTTCATAATTTTGCTTCCCTTAAAATGAAAAGATAAGGAATTTTAAAGAAAATAAAAAAAATAAGGCCCAATGAAATAGGAGCTAAATTATTTGTAAGTTGATAAGTAATTTCAAAAAGAAAGCTACAGATTCTGGAGAAGATAGTTGAAATATAGAGATGATAGGTATGCTTATTGATAAACAATAAACATTTCCTTCTCTAAAATGTATTTTTAAAAATTAAACGGAAACAATTTCATGACTCTTTAAAGAGTGTGATGAGTTTGAGGAGAGTTTTCTCTGGATTCTGGGCCTTTCAAAATGCAGGATTACACATTATTTTTATATACACAGATGAGTATATATTTTTACATATGCATTTATTTATAATTATATAAATTAATTGAAGGGTTCCTTGGATGAACTATACCCCAGTTTTGCTTTTTATTCTTGAATTTCATTTGATATGTTTTCTTTTTAATAATATTCTCAACCCTTTTCAGAGTACTCTAGTTTAATATATAGTTTGGAAAGTGTGGGGAGTGCTTTGTCTTTTATCTTGAATGACAAATTATTAATTGAGAAGTTACCTGGACTCTGACACAGTGTTTTGCAAAACCTGAGTGACTCAATTTTGTCTCTGAGTAAACTAGTATGGTTTACATAAAGCCATTTCCATGAGTCTATAGCCTCATCCTACAAGCTTTGGAAGCTTTTAATGGACTTAGACTTTGAGATAGTTGTGAACAACACATACTGAGCACTCTGAAAGAAATGAGTAACAAATGTATGAGAAAAGTTATTGCTTAGCCTTGGGATTCTACCATTAGTTGTGTCTATCAGTGTGGTACAGTCCATAAGTTTCTCAAGAAAGGTGTTTTCTATTGAAATGACAGAGGCAATGTGCAATTTCCTTCTCCTTTGAAAGAGATAAAGGATCATGAATGTGGACAAATTGTGTGTGAATAAGTCAACCTCTGGTACCCTAATCAATCATGCCACTCCTTCTTCTGGAGCCTAGAAGAAGCTTTCTCCATCCATCTCTCCAGGCAGCTACTACAAATTGATCAGAAAAGACACATGTGATGTAATCTATTTGCCTCCCTGTGCTAAATGGCTCTTACAGCTATTTAAAGCATTGTTTCTTAGAAATTAACGAACCATAAAAAGATAATTGCTTACCAAGACTATTTTTCCCAAACTTTTAAAAATTCCTATTATTTTATTCCACATGAAACTGATTTCTAAGACATCAGGTCTTACTATTTGGCCTTTTCTCTGTGTAAATATAGTTTTATTTCTATTGTCATTTATTTATGTGCTTATCCTGATATGCTTTAGTCATTTCTCTTAAGATTTCTCTTCAGATAATCATCATAAAAATGATTTTAATATGCTGAGTAGGCTTAACTACTCTAATTTCTACTTTAACTTTTAGTGTTTCTATTATTAGAACCACTCCATTTAAAGTACTATATTTCTTTTAAAGTTCCAAAATAGTTTTCTAAAAACTCATTTCAATAAGTGAAAACTCATAGTAGAAATTAACATTTAATTCTATAATGTATTGCAATTCAAAATTATTTTCATGCATGAGATAACATTTCTATTTTCAAAAATAATTGCCCTCTGTATTCTTTCCCTGATGTTTACCCGTTTTACTATTGGACTGTTCTTCCATTCCACTCTACAGCTTAACTGAGTGTTCTGTATTTGTGATTTTTTTTATTAGGTCAATCTTTCTCCAGGACCTTTCTTCATACCTACTTCATGTTGGATAGCAGTAAAACAGACTATGCATGAATACACCTTCAACCAAATAGACCTGCAGTGCTTCAAAACTACTCATGGTTAACTGCTCTTTAAATCATTTCAGCAGACAACTAGAGTACTCAACAGAAAAAAATACCAATATTAAGCCATGGCACTCTCTGGCACATATAATAATATCTGCTTAAACTCAGGCAACTAACAAGGATTTTTTATGCTGTTTAACTAGATACAGAACCACACCTAATCTAGATATATAACAGGGTACATATGGGACATAAAACCCATGTGTTTCTTGTGGTATCATATGCCAATGCCTATGTCTACTACCTGTCCAAGCCCAGAACCTCATTAATCAAACTGTCTCAGGGCAGAAAATAATGGGACAATTTAACAAAATCAAAGAAATGGGATATGGAGGTAGTAATCAAGTAATTTTTAGAAATCCATTGTTCCCCAAACCTGTGTTTCTAATACTACCATACTTGATGTAATGTCCCCAAGTTTCATTAGCTTTAAGAATGTAAAGAATTCATGTGTTATTTAAGTATCTTCTAAATTCAAGGGACTAATACTACTTCAGTTGACTCAGGGAAAAAGTACAAGATACAAGGCTTATTGGAGTCCAAAGAATATAGAACATGATTCTTTGATTCAGAATGGAGTTGTAAAGAAGAACGAGCACATGTGTTCCTCATGAGATGATTCATATATCTGTGAATTTACAGGCATGTGCCATTTCACTTTGCATTTTCCAAATAGCTAAACTTTTAAACACATTTGTTCTTTTGTATCTTGATAGGGGACTCATTTAGTTAAATATTCCATACTTGTAATGACTTTGGTAACATTGGTTGTTGACATTTTAACTAATAGAGTATAAATAAAAAATGATGGGCTGGCTTAAGTTATAAATACTTTCTGTTAGTTGGAAGGAAACCAAAATTAATTATTTAAGCCTTTGCTGTAAGTTTGCTTTGTGTACATAATTATATTGCCAGGAGGAATAAAGGCAAAGGTCATTTAATTATGTATCTGAAATCTAGATAACTTTTTTCAAAATATGGAAAATGTATCCTTTCTAGATCGCAAAGAAAATGGTGGAGTGAGAAAAGAATGATCCATGCAAAAAAAAAGAAAAAAAGAAAAAGAAAAAAAATCACAGATTTCATCAATGGAAATTAATTACATGAGGCTAATTTCACAAGTCAGATATTATTTAGTAAGGATTAAGTTTCACAATCTCATTTGTATTCAGAAAGACAAAGTGTTAATAACTATGCTGGACTCTTATAAAACAGGATATTTTTCTTTTGTGGGTTAATGAATTCAAGTTTTAGTCATGAATTATTTTGACAAACTCCACTAAGATTAAAAGTTATCTACCTTTTTTAAATTATTGGTTGTTCAAAACATTACAAAGCTCTTGATATATCATATTTCATAAATTTGATTCAAGTGGGTTATGAACTCCCATTTTTACCCCGTATACAGATTGCAGAATCATATTTCTTATCAAATTTTCTAAATTGACCTCAGAGGGTCTACTGGCAATTCATCAGTCATTTGAGGATTCATACATGTTAATCTTAACAAATTATATTCAATTTTTGTGAGTCTTCCAAACTACCACATATGTAATCTCTGTTGCATTGAAATTCTAGAAGAAAACTATGATGGCTTATATAGTCCTGTAGCCAGAGAAAATGGGAGACTGTATTGCAGCCAGAGCCTGGACCCAGAGAGCAGCCTGGGTAACTAGCAAAGTAGAAAGGCAAATGAGAGACTTTGCTCTGGGGCAGTGCAGTCTGCACATAATAGGTAGGCACAAGAATAACCCCTTTGTCTTCTCATGCAGGGATGAGGAGGCTTGGTGCGCACTGTGGAGAAGCCACATAAAACCATGACTTGGCAGGCCTTGATCCCTTGGTAGAGCCACTTGATGGTTATAACTTGATTTATTTTTCCTCAGTTCTTTGCCATTTTTCTATTACTAAAATCCGCATGTTTCTAAAATGTATATTATTTTCCCTCTTGACTCTTACTTGAATTTGTTTTTTATATATGACAGCAGAATGCATTACAATTCTTATTACACATATAGAGCACAATTTTTCATATCTCCAGTTGTATACAAAGTATATTCACACAAATTCATGTCTTCACACGTATACTTTGGATAATAATGATCCTCACATTCCACCATCATTAACAACCCCATGTACCCTGCCTTCCCCTCCAATTCCTCTGCCCTATCTAGAGTTCATCTATTCCTCCTATGCTCCTGCTCCCTATCCCACTATGAATCAGCCTTCTTATATCAAAGAAAACATACAGCATTTGGTTTTTGGGATTGACTAACTTCACTTAGCATTATCTTCTCTAACTCCATCCATTTACCTGAAAATGCCATGACTTTATTCTCTTTTATTGCTGAGTAATATTCCTTTGTGTATATATGCCACGTTTTTTAACCATTCATCTATTGAAGGGCATTTAAGTTGGTTGCACAGTTTAGCTATTGTGAATTGTGCTGCTATAAACATTGATGTGGCTGTGTCCCTGTAGTACGTTTTTAAGTCCTTTGGGTATAGACTGAGGAGAGGGAAAGCTGGGTCAAATGGTGGTTCTGTTCCTGATTTTCCAAGAAATCTCCATACTGCTTTACATATTGGCTGCACCACATCCTCACCAACACTAAATGTTGTTTGTCTTCATAATAGTTGCCATTCTGACTGGAGTGAGATGATATCTTAGAGTGGTTTTAATTTGAAATTCTCTAATTGCTAGCATTGATGAACATTTTTTCATATATTTGTTGATTGATTGTATATCATCTTCTGGGGAGTGTCTATTCAGGTCCTTGGCCCATTTATTGATTGGGTTATTGGTTTATTTATTTTTTTTTTTCTTTTGGTGTTTAGCTTTTTGAGTTCTTTATAAACCCTAGAGATTAGTGCTCTATCTGATGTGTGAGGGGTAAAGATTTGCTCCCAAGATGTAGGCTCTCTATTCTCCTCACAGATTGTTTCTTTTGCTGAGAAGAAACTTTTTAGTTTGACTCCATCCCATTTATTGATTCTTTGATTTCAATTCTTGGACACAGGAGTCTTAAAAGGAAGTTGGGGCCTCATCCCATGTGATGGAGATTAGTGCCTATTTTTTCTTCTGTTAGACACAGGGTTTCTGGTTTTATTCCTAAGTCCTTGATCCATTTTGAGTTGAGTTTTGTGCATGGTGAGACATAGGGGTTTAATTTCATTTTGTTGCATATGGATTTCCAGTTTTCTCAGCACCATTTGTTGAAAAGGCTATCTTTTCTCCAGTGTATGTTCTTGGCACCTTTGTCTAATATAAGATAATTGTAATTTTTTGGGTTAGCCTCTGTGTCCTCTATTCTATACCATTAGTCTACCAGTCTGTTTTGGTGCCTATACCATGCTGTTTTTGTTACTGTTACTCTGTAGTATATTTTGAGGTCTGGTATAGTGATGCCACCTGCTTAACTCTTCCTGCTAAGGATTGCTTTAGCTATTCTGGGTCTCTTATTTTTCCAGATGAATTTCATGACTGCTTTTTCTATTTCTATTAGAAATGTCATTGGGATTTTTGAGTGGAATTGCATTAAATCTGTATAGTGCTTTTGGAAGTATGGTCATTTTGATAATATTCATTCTGCCTATCCAAGAGCAAAGTGGATCTTTCCATCTTTTAAAGTCCTCTTTGACTTCTTTCTTTAGTGTTCTGTAATTTTCATTATATAGATTTTTCACCTCCTTTTTTTGAGGTTATTATAAATGGGGTAGCTTTCCTTGGTTTCCCTTTCTGAGGATTTGTCACTGATATACAGAAATGCCTTTGATTTATGGGTGTCAATTTTATATCCTTTGCTGAATTCTGGATGTGTATTAAAGTGGGGTTTTAAGTAAAGGAAAATATACAAGGAAGGTGAAAGTGTGCCAAAGTTTCTTGACCCACTTATGCTCTGTATAGTTCACATAATTAGAGTGCATGTCAAAGTCATTCTTTTTAAACCAGAAACAGAATAAAAACTATTAGATTCTTTAATTCAGTTCCTTATTTATTTACTAATTAATGTATTGAGTATTTACATAGTCCAGGCACCATTCAGACTTGTAAATAAAAAGGTGAATAAAATATGATTCAATCAGTAAAGTGTGGTCCATTTGATTATAAATCCATTACTTTACTGGATTTTTGAAATTCACATAAAGCCATGTATATATTACTTTATTGGGAGATTAAAAGAGTGAATGTTGAATATCTTTTCAAGTTAGTGTCAAGAATGGTATGTTTCTTTTATTTCTTATCTTAGTATACAGAAAATAATCAGCTTGGGAATTAATTTGATAATATCAGAGTAAGAATAGGTATATATTGAAATATGTATGATATTTATATTGTACAACAGAAAAACATTAGCTGTTTTTAGGACTTTGCCTATAGTTGTCATGTGGCTAGTAAGTCCATATAGCAGGTTTTTGTTTAATGAGTGAAATTTCTCAAATTCATTTTTTATGACTTATAGATATTTTAAAATACTTTGGTAATTGGGTCCTTATTTAATGACTCTTGGCTATTGGAAAATCTTAGTGATGAAATAAATGTACAGTTTAGATTTGGGAACTTTTTTATTGCTACTGAAAATATTTTTAATATAATAAGTCTAAATTATGTGAATCCTTGTTACTTAGTTTCATGGAGAGTGTTTTTGGTGATGACTCTTTAAATGAATGTCCTACAGATAATCAAGTGAGCATGAATGATTCATCATTTTCTATCCTTCACATCTCACAATGAGAGGACTGGCGGCTCTCTTGTTTGTATTACTAAACTCAAAAGTAGGGAAGGATGAATCATGTGGAGCAGCCGCCACACTCTTGGTGTGTGCATCTGCTCGTGATTAAAACACAATGCTTCTTCCACTGATAATTGGATTTTATCCAGGGAAGTTGCACTGATCTGTGTCCTATTGCTTTGTAATCTGTTAAATTAAGAAGATCACAGAGAGCAGGTGCATGAAAGAATGCCTTTGGCTTTAAGCAAGCGTCTCCAGGTTATTCTTCCCAGGATGCTGCCTGCAGGGAATCCATGCATCAAGGATGTAAAATTAGTTCTTGGAAAAATGTCATTCAAGATCCTTTTTGCCAGTTTTTAGTATGAAGAAAAATAAAAAGTGTTTCATTCAACAGTAACATAACCAGCATGTCCATAACTCTTACCTTTATATACATTCCTTCATTATACTACATAGCTCTTCTTGTTATTGAGAAACTGAGATGGCCCACATCTTCTTGAATCAATTCCAAATTTTGGTGCTCCTTTTCCTTTAGAAGGATGAGTTCGGGAGATACTTTCTCCATGGAGCAATGATAAACAATATTAAAATCTCTCCATTTTTCTCACATCATGTTTTCACTTTATGTCATCTATATGCTTTCAATTTATGCACATACATAGCTCACAACAATCAGTGGGCAGATTTTCATTGCTCTTGTCTCATAGGAAAGGTAACTAGAGCACAAATCTCACATCCAAGGTCACATACAGAGAGGAATCACTGACCTGAATTACATCTATATGCTTTGGAAGGGATTTATGTTTGCACAGCTTATGAATGTTTGAATAACTAATGTATTTGTATGTGTATATAACACACGTGTATATTTATATGTACATACTAGTAAATGTATATATGGGTAGGGTATTGCTTGTTTGTGTCTTTTAACAATGTATTTTTTGAGCTCTGTGAATGTTAATACATGCAAATCTAGTTCAATTTACTTTAATTTCAGTGAATTATTTCACAAGTTTTGTATGCTTTTTTAATGAAAATTTACATTTTTCTTAATGTCTTACTATTACAAAAATGTTGTTGAACATATTTTCTTCTATATTTGTAGAGATTTATGTAATGTACATGGGAAAATTGGGGGATACAGAGAATGCCTATTTTTAGCCTAACAGATATTTTCATAATTTCTCCCAAAGTGTTGGTGGTGCCAATTCATATTGCCATGAGCAGTGTTTGAAAATCCTGGTTTTACTGTGTTTATCACCAACACTTAATATTTTTAATTACCTGAAATTAACCATAGATGATGAGTTTCTTCCTGAAATCTCTATTATATTCCAATGGTCTGTTTATCTACCCCAAATTAGCAACAGATTTACAACACATCTTACTATCTGGTAAACATTGATTTCATTTTTTGAATGTAGTTTCTTTGCCATTCTTTATTTATGAATATTAATTGATTTCCATTTTGAAGCAGAATTTTACTTTAATTCAAAATAGGAGAAATAATTCAGTAGGCTAATAAGGCACAACTAAATACATTCTAACTATTTTTTTTTCTGTAAATGTAACAACAAACTATATACTTCTTTGCCAACCACTCTCTTTTATATTAAAATAATTTTATTTATTCTCATTTCTTTGCATATGTTGATCATTCTCAAGAATTTATTTCTATATTTTTCCTATGTTCAAATTTTCTTCAAATTCACTTTATATGTTTTGCATCCTTGTTTTCTTGCTGCTTCTTTGCCTGAAAGGCCACCATCCTGGCTTATCTTTCATTTACTAGAAACTTAAAAGTTTTATGAGACCTGCATCAAATACTTCTTCAAAGTCACCTGATTATCTAGGCAGAGAGTGATCCTTCCCTCCATGGAATTCCTAGGGCATCTATGATGTTGAGTTCAACTACAGTGCTCAGACTGCTGCTGTGGGATCCACAAGCATCTCCCAGTGCCCCCTAGAGCATACACATTATCCTCTGTGCCAATTTCCTTACCAACATCCAGTGCCTGACTTCGTTTTGTAGCTCAGAGAATTCACCTTCTCAGAGTTTCCCATTTGTTTTTCAGACAGTATTGCCATAAAACTTCCATTTCTTCCTCATGGTGTTTCCTAAATTAGTCAGTTTCTATAAATTTTATGATTTTTTCCATATTCATAGAACACTATTGTATTCGACTGAACATGTTTCATTAAATTAACCTACTGCCCGTACTTAAATAAATTTATTTTAAAGAAAATATTAGACCAATGCAGTTAATTGGAAACCAGTTTCACCTGACATAAAGTAACAGGAAAGATATGTAAAATGAAAATAAAATAATTACATTTCAACCAGGACAATACTGTTTGGCTGTGAGCTTCTCTAATAAATTTTAGTATTTGTGTGGGATGGGAAAGGAAGAAGAAATTAGTAATGTGCTTATAAGCATTTAAAGAATTAATAGGTGAAATGCTAAGACAGCTTGGAAGCAAAAGTAAAAGGGAATATATACCTCTTTATGTGAATCAAAAACTGTTTTATGTCATGCTTGTTCACTCTCTGGAATGATTACATTTGTCACTTAGGTTAATTTGCCTAAAATGATAGTATAAATCTCAGTTGAGGTAGCATAATTACACCTTAGTCCAAGTCTGGCTGCTGTAAAAACAAACCTGAAGAACAACAAACCTGGCGAAGAACAACCTGAGAAGGCCCGGGGTGACCTGCTCTCACTCTGGACCGGGACGTCCACAGAAATGGTGTGGTGTCCAGGACAGGACGGGGAGCCCAGGCCCAGGGCCTCCTCACAGTCTGCCAGGACGGAACCCGACATCCTCCAGGCCTCAGAAACACTGCTCTCCGAGAAGCTGCAGCGTGGCAGGTCCTCAGGGCCAGCGGCACCATGCTGACGTGGCCTGAGAGGGTGGCCACACCAGGCCCTGGCTGGGAGGGTCCGTCCACGCAGGCTGTCACAACCCAGAATGCCTGCCATATCTCCCACTGGAATGCTGTTACCACTGACCTGCCTGGCCAGGAGGCCCAGGTGCTGAGACCCACAGGGGACGCTTGCCTGTGGTGAGTGCCCAAGAGGGGAATAGCCAGGACGTTCCAGCCAGCGTCGGGTGGTGGCTCCCCTGGGCCTCAAGGGCACGTCCTGCTGACAGGTTTCTGTAGAGGAACGAGATTCCCGCGAGGGGAGCTTCACGGCGAGCACAGAGAGCAAGGGACCAGGACGGGATGGACCTGGCCCACCTCAGTGCTTTAGGGAGGAGAAAGGCCGAAGGACCCCCGATGGCGATCTCACCTCGTTGGGAAGGAGCTTGGAGAAGAGCAGGTGACTGCTTCTCCTCCGCCTGCCCCGTGGCCTGTGCCAGCCACACTCAGGAGCCTGCCTTACACGGTGCTGGGGCCACCGTGGACACTGGGTGCATGAGTCTGCGCCTGGTTTTGCACAGGACCTCACTTAGAACACCTCCTTCAGTCCTGGTAAGGTGGTGTTACCCTTGGACCCACTGTGTGGCAAGAGGAGAGGCCCACAGTGGCCCAGTCGCTGGCCCAAGCCCGTGTTTGCCGCAGTGAGAGGGCTGACTCGTGTCCAGAGGCCCTGGCCAGGCTTGGGGCTCTCGCCACACCTCACCCTGGCCACAGGCAGGGCACTTCCACACCTTGGCTCAGTGGCTTGTTGAGCACAGGACATGAGCACCAATAGCCCTGCCCCAGGCTCCTTCTCTTTTGACCCAAGGGCACCCTGGAGCAGAGAGCACCCTGGGATGACTTCCCCGGGTCCCCTGCACTGCCCTTGGTCTCGTGGGCGTCTGCCTGACTCCAGCAGCTCTGGCAGGCTCTGGAGAGGTTTCCTGTCACTCCCAATAGCTGGAGCACCTGCCAAGAGGCCAACCTCCCCCTAAGCCTCCTCCTCGGCTCTGCCTCCAGGCCACCCCAGAGGCCCCTGTTCCTCTCCTGTGATTGCTGGCACTCCGGGGACAGGATTCGAGGTCTCCCACGTGCCTCTTCTCCTTTTTCTCCCAGCTGAAAACCCGAAGGCCCTCCTCTCTCTTCCAAGAGGTGGTCAGAATCCGTAGCCGCCCAGCCAGCCCCGCGTGCCAAGCTGACGCGGTGACCATGTCTGCACCCGGTCCACGCTGTGCCTGGGCGAGGTCGTGGGCCCAGGGGGCCGTGGGTCACTGCTCAGAGGGCACCAGGATCCTGCACCACCCTGCTGTGGAGGCTGCCTGCTGGTTGCAGGAGGTCTGAGCTGCTGACCAGCACCCCAGAGAGCCCGGCCTCGGTTCTCACAGCCCCTTCCCTGCAACCCGCAGGCTGGGGAGCCGCGTGCCCTCAGGGAGGTCCCCCAAGCCCCAGCCTGTGCCTCCATCCACGGGGGTGGGAGGATAAAGGGGCACATGCCTCTGTGCACTGCGAGTGTGAGCACGCCGTACGGAGGTCGCAGCCAGGCCGCTGTCACCTCTCCAGGGAAGCCCGCTGCTCCCCTTGACCCTCGACTTGCGCTCAGGTTTTAACTCTGCCTTCTGTTAGGCCTTAATTTGAAAAGCGTGTGTCATTGATCTTTATTGAAATACCATATTTCTTGGTTCCTGAGCCCCTGTCCCACCTTACAACTCGGGTACTGGTTCTCCCAGAAGAGCCACTAAGGAGTCTGGGCCCATCTTTCAGCTAGTGGCACTTTTGAAATGGCTCGCAGCAGAACCATGAGAGGTTCCATGACAGATGTGCTGCTGAGGCCGGTGTCCTCAGACTCGGCCTCACAGGGAACTGGGTGGAGGTCATCTGTGAAGGAGGCTGGTGTCAGCACCCCACAAGAGAACCTGCGTACATGGGCATTGGGAGGTGACAGAGCCCTGGGTGATCTCAGGAGCAGTGGGAGCTGAGCCTGCTCCTACCTGGGCCGGCGTGGCAACCTCGGGCCCCACACTGCCCTCCAGTACAAGCTGCGCAAATCCTGCCATTGCATCCTCCTCCCCAAGGACAGGAGGGCATTGCCATCCAAGGTGCAGAGAATCCTTCGGTGCAAGCTTCTGGACGGATCCTTGCCAATGTCCGTCTTGCCCACATTCCTTTGGGTCTCACTGTCAAGAGGGCAGGCCTGTGGACGGTGCCCTTACTGCTGCTTGACCTCAGTCAGCTGCAAGTGGCAGAGCAAGCAGCTCAGGATGCTGGGGAGGGATCACTGCCAAGGGAAGACCTCAGAGAGGCACAGGACAGGGAGTATGGCGGAAACTGTGGGTTGTGTTAGAGGGGACATTTAAGGACCCTGGTTTCACAAACTTGAATGGACTGTGGCAGCTTGAATGGACTCTCCACCCGACTTGGCACCGGCCACATGAAGTCATTCATTTAAAAGTGGGTTCTGGGCATTGTGACTCTAGACAAAGGCCTCTGCCTACCTCTCAAAACCCAGGGAAGCCCTCTGGTCCCTCCCCTTGACGGACAGGCCAGGTGGGTGTGGAACAAAGGGCAGGGAGCGTTTTATCCCCTGTGGGCTCTCTCTCGCCCTGGCCCTGCCCAGGGACCCCAGCTGCGGAGCACATGCTCCCGCCCTGTGGTTCATGCTGGTGGGCTCACCCGGCGGCTCGCCTGCATGCACCAGCTGTTGGAGCAGCCAGGAGACAAAGCACCAGCAGGCTCACTAAAGCCGAAGCCCAAAGCCTGGGCCCTGTCCCCAGCGACTGTCACAAGAGCGTCAGCTCTGCCAGACAGACGGCTGCAGCTGAGTCCACAGGCAGCGGACAGCAGTGTGGTCCTGCCCGAGCGGGGGCTGTGCCAGCCTGCAGGCCTTGTGCCCCACCTGTGTCCGCATCCTCATCCCATGCATGCGGGGGCACCCCAGGCCTCCAGGGGCAGCCACTCTTGATAAGCATTGGTCCCTTCTGCCTCCAGGAACCGGGGCCTGCTCAATGCAACCTGGATGTTCCACACACAGGCCGCCATTCTGCTGTGTCTTGGAGCATCGGGAAACAGCCAGGGAGGACACAGGGGTGCTGGGCAGAGAGGGAGCAGGGCTGAGGGGGAGCCGCCATCCCCAGGGAGCCTCTCCTGAGTCAGGGAATGAGGACAGGCTCCCTCGGAAGCTCACGGTTGAACACTGCATTCAGATGTTGTTTGTCACATGAGTAGAATACAGTTCAGTAACTTCAAAAAACTGAGGCGTGTAAACCATGGAACACTCCAAACCAGAGTGTGCCAGGTCCCGAGGCCCACCCCTGCCAGGAGCTGCAGGAGAAGGCTCCCTCCTGCCTGGGGCCCCTGGGCCTGCGGCTCCAATCCTCAGCCCCTAGAAGAGCTTTCTTACCTCCATGGACTGAAGCCCTGTCACCCACTTTGGCACCATGGAATTCAGCACTTTTCCTCAAACGCTACAGAGAAATCCCACTGCAGGCCAGAAAGCCCCTGCCCCTCGCCGTGAGAGCCACACTGTGCAACCGCTTCCAGCCACCGGTCGCTGTTATCTGAGCACACAAAGCAGAGCCCCCTGTCCAGACGGCTTCCCATGCGTCTCTTGGCCAGGAGCCCGGCTGTGCACATGGACAGTTCGCACTCCAGCTAGGAAGAGACGGGAATTAATTTGACTGGACTTGGCTGGTCCCCAAGCAGGCTTGCCTGGGAAGCAGCCTGGGACGGGCCATTGCCCCTCCTTTGAGTGGCTCCAGCAGAAAAGCTGCAGTTTCACCCGGAGCGTTCCTCCCTCCCGGGGTCCCTTGTGCTGAGCCCAGTAGGACCCAGGGTTGCTGTGCAGGGAGAGAGCAGCAGGGCTGAGGGGGAGCCTGGGAGTACACCTTCTCAGATCCCACCAGGAGGTCCCCAGTAAGAGGTCACAATGCAGGGACACCAGGTGCAGGTGCTGAGAGCCGCCCTGCGCCCAGGCTAAGGCCCCACAGTCCCTACAATGGGGTGGGGGTGGGGCAGGCCTTTGTACCAGGGCACAGAGGAAAACGCTCAGGTACACCCAGGTGGCAGGCTGGAAATTGGGACTCAGCCCTGGGGTTTGGGTCTGCGCTCAGAGGGTCACCCTGTAACCTCACAGTCCCACAGCAGCTCCCCCAGGCCCTGCCCGCAGGCTCCCTGAAGCTTCCCAAGGTCTGCACCACTGCAGCCTGAAGCCTCCGCGGGGTTCTCTCTGGGCAGCTATTCATGCTCAGGGCCCCACAGTGAGGCCCCGTAGCTGAGCACTTCCCTGCACACCAATTAAAGCCAAATTGGATGCTCCTTAGCATATGAATCAAGGCGCCTTGGAACATCCCTGCGGCTTCCAGCTTGGCCTCCCTCTCCACCCAGCCCCCTGCAGCGCAGCTGCCTGTGATGCCCCTTCCCACATCCCACCTGCGACTCTGGACTCTGTCCCCTTCCTGTGGCCTACTGGGTCCTGGGTCAGTGCTCCAGGGGGATTTCAAACCCTCACAACCCCAAGATGCCTGGGATGCATATCAGTGGGGAGATGGAATGTTAATGGAATAGCAAGCTGGCACCCTACAATTCTGAGCTAAAAAGGGTGCTGAAAGGGATGCTAAGGTCTAGCAGGCCTCCTTCTCCTACTGAGAGCAGCACCCCTCAGTGTCTGGCCTCCTCCAAAGGCCCCTGCTGACCTTCCATCCCAAGGGGGACTCTTACTTTTTGGTGCTGCCTGTGACTTCAGATGCTGCAGGTCGTTGTGAATAAATAATTGGGTGTGTTTTGAAATGAAGCAGGAAAGTCCCTCTGAGGGGGCAGATGGCAGGACACGGTGGCAGGAAGCCTGTCCTTTGAGGATCGATGTATTCGATTTAGCCATCGAAGAGGTCAGGCCTCTACCACAGCCTGTACTCCCTGTGCGGAGCTCAGAGGGTGGCTGCTCAGGACAGAGGCTTTCCTGGTGCTGCCCCTGCCTGCTGGGCGGTGGCTAATCTCTGAGTGCTCTGCTCATCTGTAGACCTCAGCCTTTGTGAGGACCTGGCCCAGAGTCCAGGCTGAGCCCTGGGTCAGTCCAGGCTAGCTTCCCTGCCCGCATGGGCTCGGTAACAGCCAGAACCTGAGCTGCAGCCCTCCCAGTGTGGTGGTGGACCCTCTGGGGTAGAAACCGAGAAACGTTCACTGCTAGGTTCCTGGTGACCCTGGATACCTCCCCCCTGTAGGCAGAGCACAAAGCAGCCCCTGGGGATTCCTGCAGACGTGGTCAGCCCCTCTTCTTCAGGCAGTGGGGCCGGCAGACATGGTGGTGGAAGGTCCAGGCCCCAGTCTCCTCTCCAGAAGGGACAAAGAGGAAAACAGGGGCCTGAGCTGCCCGTCCCCCGCTCCACCCAGCACTGGTGTCTGATGTCTGTGAACACCACAGCACTGCCAGCTGTCAGCTGGGCTCTGGCAGGATGCGTCAGGCCGCGGGCTGGCACCATCCTGCTCCACGCAGGCTGCAGCACAAGGAGGCAGCCAAACCCACCATCTTTGTTCCAGAGACAGGTCACCCCCACAGGAAGCCAGCGCGGCCATCTCCAGCCACCAGAGGTGTGGGCAAAGTTAACATGCCATCATCAAGGAGAGGTGACATTCTACAAGAACCGAGTTTCACCCAGCGAGAGAGAAGTGGGCTCAACCTGTCGGACCCTCTCCAGGAGGCCCCTGAGTGCAGCTATGTCCACCCCCACACTCCTCTCCCAAGGTCACTAAGGAAGGCTCCTCTGAGGAACAGCTGGCTGACAGCCTCTGCTTACCCAGGTCAAGAAGTGGGTGTGAGGAACAGGTCTGCCGCCAGCCCTAGACAGCACAGACTGCATGGGAAGGTCAGTGGCCACTGCCTCCCCGTCCCCAGCCCCTCGTTGCTGAGCAGGAGACTGTGGGTTCGAGTGACGGCACACAGCGTGAGCTGGTGCGTGGTCTGAGTCTTACGTGGAAGTCCTCTTTCTCAGGGCTGTGGTCGCATGAGGGCCTTGGGAGGTGACCAGGTCCTGAGCCGTGAGGATACGGTTGTGTCCGTGTAAGAAGGGATGATCTTTCTCTCAGCCAGGCAAGGCCACAGGCAGAGCCGTCCCAGACACACGACAGCCTGCACCTCAGTGGAAGACCTCTGCCTGCAGCCCTGAGGGGTGTGTGTCTGGGGCTGACGAGGTGCCGGGCCGGCACTGTTCAGAGCCAGTGGACCCAAACAGCCGGCAAGACAAATGGCAGTGAGAGGAGGGCCCTGCTCTGGTCCTGCTCAGGAGCACGGAGCCAGGAGGACAGCGCCTCGGTCACCCCCAGGCTCCCCTGCGAGGCTCAGCACGCGGCCCTCCTGTTGGGATGCAGTTCTGCTCAGGCCCCTCCAGGAAATGCCAGAGAAGAAAGATGGCTCTCAGTGAGCTCAGGGGGCCAAGGAGACAGGCAGGGACCTGTGAGACGAGGAGGGGAGAAGGTGGGGACAGGGGAGCAGCCGGCCCAGGGAGGAAGCCCTGTGGTCCGGGGGCAGAAATCGGCAATGCTGGGGTTTAGGGACAGTGCCAAGAGGCCATGCCCACACCGTTGGCCGATGACTGCTTCACTGGTTCCAGTATTGCCCGCCCTGGGCAGCGCTGCCGCCTTTGCAGCTCCCCAGAGGCCACTCCAGGATGAGGAGGAGGAAGCAGGCAGCTCCCAGTGGGCAGCAGGTCAGGGCAGGGTGGGGGCCATCCAGGAGGGGGAGGGAAACCACGGGCTGGAACCTGGGGTGCCCATCACCACCCCCAAACAGAGAGATCCCCAGGAATATCTGGGAGATGGCTAGGTCTGCTGCACGCACAGACAGTGCTCCGGTCCTTGGCTTGGTTACCAAGGGAACAGCACGCCAGAAAGGAAGGAGGCTGCTGGCCGTCCCCTGCGCTTTGTGACACTAAGCCAAGGCACAGTGAGCCACATGTCTGTCCAGGCTCACTCTCCACTGGGCCTCCCAGGGCCACTGAGAAGCCATGCCAACAGTCCCTTGGCAGTG
This sequence comes from Marmota monax, assembly GCF_021218885.2. Lineage (NCBI taxonomy): Eukaryota > Metazoa > Chordata > Mammalia > Rodentia > Sciuridae > Marmota > Marmota monax. The sequence continues at coordinate 49,437 of NW_026693330.1, forward strand.
CTGGGCTCCCGTGACCTCCTCAGGTCCTGGAGCCTGTACCCAAGTGCTCTGGACTGCGGAGTTCAGCACAAACACCACAACCTGGACCACTCCCCGTCCAGCCCCTCCGGCATTCCCCCAGGTGCCCACCTGTGCTGTGGGGTGGTCAGGAGAAAGCGCTGGTACTTGTCCTCAGCTGAAGCTGCTAGCCCTCGACTAGGCCCAGCTAGCGCCATGGGCAGATGACAAACCCGATTGCAGCCTCTGCAGCCTTGGTGTCACCTCTAGGTGATGGAGTCACCCACAGAGCCAGCTAAGGGGTGTGGATTTAGGAAGAGCTGTCCCGGAAACCTCGGAAGTTACTTGGAACAAAGTTCTTAATAACTGTTATGGCATCAGATCCGCCATTTTAGTTCGGGAGCCATTTTATCCGGGGACTCCCGGGTCTCCTCAGGAGCCATTTTATTCAGGGACTCCCGGGTCTCCATCAGGAGCCATTTTATCTAGGGACTCTCGGGTCTCCTCAGGAACCATTTTATCTAGAGACTCCCGGGTTTCCATCAGGAACCATTCTATTCAGGGACTCTCGGGTCTCCATCAGGAACCATTCTATTCAGGGTCTCCTGGGTCTCCTCAGGAGCCATTTTATCTGGATTCTGAGGCAATGCTGCTTGGCCTCCCGTAAGAACATGTGCCTGCTCGAGGGTCGTCCCCACCCCAGCCCGTGACACAGCCCTAGCATGCTTGTGAAATTCCTCTTGCGGGCTCTAAAGCTGCCTGTGAGTGCCCACAGGCTGCTGCTCTCCTTGGAGGGACAGCCTTGGCCGTTTGTCTCCGTGGATTCTGGCGTGGCGTGTCCTTGGACTCTGCGAGTGCCCTTTCAACTGCTACACTAGACACCTGGGAAGTGTGGGTTTGATCAGTGAAAGGCGTAGTGACCTTTGGAAGACAACTTAGGGTGGACGGTGAACGTGGCACCCGTGGGGGTTCTGTGCTGGCTAGGCAGGCCACCCTGCCCTCTGTGTCTGTCCTCCCTCGCTCCAGGCACCCCCTGGGAGGATGCTGCCTCCCTCGGCTGGAATCCAACATGGAGATGGTTTGCACAGCCAGCAGGGCTCACACGGGCCATTGCAGGCCACTGCCCCCCTCCAGAACAAGGGAGCTTTGTCTCTTGTTTCCTCAGGAGGTCAAGGTCCACCAGAGGCTGGCGTGTGGGTGTTCTGTCTGGGGCAACTTTGCCCTGAATGCGGCTTCAGTGCACAATGCTGCCTACACCTCAGGCAAATGCTCTGTCCTGAGCAGGGACTGGGGCAGAAGGGGCTCCTGCAGCTCCCACCAACCATGTGCCGCCCTTCAGCCAGAGGTCCCTGGCCTCAGCCCTAAGTCCAGTCCCTGAAAAACGATTTTCTGTGGCAAAGCCAGGTGTCAACTGGACTCAGTGTGCCAGGGTATGGAACGAGCCGTACTTGGCAGGCTGCTTCCCAGTATGGCCCACACCAAGCTAAGAGCCCCACCAGAAGCTTCTCCCCAGAAACAAAGAGCACACGGTCCTTGTTGGCCATTGCTGGAGGGTGTTGAGCATTGGAACTTACTTTATTTGGAAAGGGAGATTTTGTGGCCAGTCTTTGTAGGCAGCTTGAAGGATTTATGATTGACAGCTAGCAATTACTTGAAGGGCCACTGTCACCAAGGTAACTGTGCAGGAAACCAGGGCAGAGGGACTGTCTGCCGAGGCCTGTGTGCGGGGTGGGCTGTGTGGCTTAGCACCTACTCCCTTTGCTTGTTCACCAACCTGAGCCCCCCAGCAGGCAGATTCTGAGGGGAAAGAAACCAGTTCTCACGGCAAATGAAGAGCAGCCCCTGCTCCCAGACTGTGCCTTGAGTCAAATCCTAGCTACACCCCCAGACCGCAGCCTCCTGCCCAGGTCCTGGCCGCCCCAGGCTGCTGTGGAGAAGTGGAGTCCTCCAGGACAGCTGCTGCTGGAAGACCCGCGTGTCCTCGGGGGTCCAGGAGCCAAGTGCTCAGGAGAGCTGGGGAGGCTGACCCCACCTAGAAAACCAAGCGACCCCAGGGCATGGTGCTGTTATGCTCGAATTCGGGACCCCCAAAAGACCACCAGAGACCAAGATCGATGTAAGCAGCAAAGAGGTGTTTATCGCGAGCTAGCTCGGTCCTCCACGCGCACACAGCAACTGGTGACGCTGAGAGGCCCCGAGCCCAGGGTTTGCAGCAGTTTTATACATTCTTTGGAGAAGGCAGGGACTTCCCATACATCATAGCATCTCTTAGCAAATCATCACACAACAACTCTTAACATTTATTAGCACATTCATGGCGGGAACAAGTTGGGTAGGGGTGATTGGTTACTACAAGAGGAGGAGTCCTTTGAACTGATTGGTTTAGGCCACGAGGGGAGAACATGCTGAACTACGTGGTTTCCCAACACGTTATCAACCACCATAAACTACTGGGGGGTCATCTGGCATCCCAGGTATTTCCCTGTCTCATGCTGATGTTACAGCTGTTGACCGGTGACGAGTTCTTGCTTCCCCAATGTTGAAGAATAACACCAAAGAAGCACGCCGAGGCAAGGTCAGAGTCGAAATTAGAAGTTTATTAAAGGACAGCAGAAAAGACTTCTCCCGGAGGAAGAAGGGGACCCAAGAGGTGGAATCCGTGGAAGGGATGTTGTCTCCCCTTTTTATAGTTCTTTCAGTGATGGAATGTAGGTGGGAAGGCCCGAGGGGTAGGACACAGGTGGGCCAAAGAAGTAATCTGGTCAGGAAGGACTTCTGAGTCAGCACCTTTTTGCTGGGGGCTGTTCATTAACATTTCTTTGAGGTGGACTTTGGCCTAGGGCCTTTTCGGGACTTCATTAACATTCCATGAGTTGTCCTGCGTTTCCCAGAATCATTGCCAGCATGGCCTCCATTTTAGATTTCACTCGGCATTAGACCCGATTTATCTAACTACACTGACTACCTAACTTTAAATCTGGCTTCACTGATTGGTGGCTGCTAGGGGTCCCCACCTAGCCTGACTGAGTCAGGGACCTGGGCAGCAGACCTCCCCTGTTATTTGTAGATAAACAACTCAGCAGGGTGGGTGTGTGCCTAGGAGTGCTCTGGGGGTCTTTCCCAGGACCAGGTCACGCCCCTTCCTTGGACAGGTTTGGCTCTGGGGTAGAGGCTGGCGTTTCAGTACTTTGCCCATCTCAGAAAGAAAAGCAGCGCTTTCCGCCAGCCGGCTGGGTGGGCCTCCCACAGCATGGACACCCGCCCCCACCCTGCACCCCCACATGTGCCTGCTTCCCTCTGTCCCACCTCAAAGCCCCCAGGGCACAGGGCCATCGGCAGCTAGGAATGGAACTGTCCCTGCCCCTCCCAGCTCTGTCAGTCCACTCTAGGGCTCAGCTGGACCGGCCTCCCAGGAAGGGTGGGTGCTGGGTTGGGTCCTTGCACCGGCTCCCGGCCCCGCCCCAGGACCATGTGCCAGTGGCTTGTGGACTGTGTGGTGGCTTCAGAATCACCTCCGGTCATCTCACTCTCAGGGCTTGGTGCTCTGTCTGGGTCTGGGCTTCAGGCGTCTCTCTCCCTCCTCCTGCCTGGGCGGCGGCGGGAGGGCTGCCCACCGTCCTGAAGGCACAGACCCCAGCTGGGCTCCCACCTAACCCACGGCCCCACGTGTCCCGTCCACTGAGCGCAGCTCCTCCTCCCCGCAGGCCTGCCGTAGGGATGAGGATGGGGGGCCACCGGGGCTCCTGACACAGGGCTGAGTGCCATCCAGGGGACCTGCTCTGGTCCCTGCTCCAGAGCCTGTGAGCGCTCTGCCGGTCGCCTTCGGCTCCTCGCCCCTTGTCTCCAGGGAAGAGCCCGCCTTCCTGAGGGCCGGAGCCATGCTGGGACGGCTCTTCCTCAGCAGCCGGCCTGGGCTGGACAGTAAGGGTGCACTCAGGGAAGCCCCCCACTGCTGGCCTCCAGGTCAAGGGATGCCCGGGAGGCCTCTGTCCCTTTCTTTCTTCCATGTGTGCACCTGTGAGACCTGGCTTGTCCCTTCTCTGGATGAGAGTGCGGGGAGGCGAGGCCTCTGTCCAGCCCTCCTGCTGGCTGGCCGCCCAGGGAGGGGAGGAGGTTGACTGCAGCTAGTGCCCTGCTCTGATGCTTCCTTGAAATCACTGCTTGTGTGTGTGTGTGTGTGTGTGTGTGTGTGTGTGTGTGGTGTGAGATGCGCATTTCTCGATCAAGTGTTAAGCAGATTCTCTTGGGAGTCAGAAGCGTCACTGTGCTGCTGGACTGGCATGGACCACGGCCAGGCGGGGTCACACGGGCCAGGCGGGGTCACACCGGTCAGCCTGGCGAGCCAGGAGGGCCCACTGGGGTGCTCTGCGAGGCCCGCCCTGCTCCAGCACCGGCTGAGGGGAAGGTGACACTCCAGCCGCTCCTTCAGTCACTGCTGGGGGGACAGCTCAGAGAGGTGCAGCAGGAGGAAGTGGGAGGAGCAGCAGATGGGCACTCAGAGAACCAGGAAGATGTGGAGGGCAGGCTGTCCTGCTGTGTGCGGCCGAAGACCCCGAAGGCAGCCCCTCCCGCTGTCCACAGCCTCCCAGGAACACCCGCCCTCTGTCCCCTTCCCTGCTGATGGCTCTCAGGCTCCGAGGACCCTCTGCATTTCCCAGAGACAGAGGCAGCCCATGACCTTGAACACGGCTCTCTTGGGTGCCCTCCCCAGAGCCAGAGCACGTGAGCCTCTGTCCCCTCCTCCGCACCTGCCAGGCAGATTGTCCACCTCAGTCGAGGTGCTCTGAGCAGCTGGACCTGACTGTGCCCACTCATTAAAGGGGCAGCAAAGGCCCAAGCTGGTCTCCTTTCCCCCTTGATGACAGCACTGGGCGGACCTGGTAGGAGACGTGATGGGGTCAGGTAAGCAGCTGGCAGGAGGGGCCAGCCACAGAACTGGCACGTGGCCCGCGGAAGCACTCCTTCCTCCACAGGGCACCGCAGTGGCCAGGGCCGGGGCACCTGCTGCTGGGTCAGGTGGTCCTGCCCACTCACCGTGGGAGACACTGGGGCTGCCCTGCTCGTGGGTGGACGGTTCAGGGCCTGGCAGTTTTGCTTCCCCGTCACATCACACTGTTGAATAAGGCGCCCGATACGTGAGCAAGAGGCTTTGGGTCCCTGTCTGCTGTCATTAAGAGGCGATGAGGTCACCAGGAACAGCAGGGGCCTTGCAGGGCAGAGGACACGGTCACGTCAGGAGGAGGAGTCTGGTCCTGGCTGCACCTTCCCCTGACACCCCCGCATCTTGTGCTGGAAAGTGTCTGCCCTGGAGGAAAGGCAGGTGGGGACATAAGAGGAAGTTGGACTGCTTCCTCTTCCTGGCTGGGCAGCTTCCTGGCTGCCTTGTTCCTGGTCAGTTCACAGCATGAGCAACCAGACCCTGCATTATGGAGAGGATTCGGGTTGGCCCAACACCCCAGGGAAGCCCTCACTTCTCGGGCATAGTCTCCAGCCCTGGGGTCTGTCTCTGGGGGTCCTGCCATTCTCACCTGGACCAGGTCAGCCTGCAGCTCCTCCCCTGATGGAGGTGACCTGGAGTCTGTGGGCGTGCAGCTCAAGCCCCGGAGACCCCTGCCCATGAAGACTGACAGACCAAGGGGTCACGTCTGGGCATCAGGGTTCCCCGGCTCCCGAGAGCCAGCTGCTGTGGCCAAACCCAAGCTCCGTGCACAGGAATGAAGCTGAGGTCCTCCTGGCCACACTTCCCACAGGGACCCAGAACCTGGCACAGCCCCGAGGGCCCCCTAGGGAGGAGCAGGAGCTCTTGTCCCCAGAAGTTCAGGGCTACGTGAGCTCACAATGCAGCTCCTCCCGACCCTGCTGGTGAGGCTCAGGCCAGGAGAGTTTCTCCCCAGGGCATAGATCTCAGCCAGGCCTGGGATTTTCTGTGGACTTGGCCGCTGCCACCATCCCACGGGGACGTTCTCTGCAGACTTGGCTTTCATGGACCACTTAGGCACACATCAGATGACTGGGTCAATAGCAAGTGAGAGCTTTAGCTAGGAAACCACTTCCTGTGGTTCTGAAGATGCCTTTTTGACACCTGCTCGGCAGAGATGCCCCTGTGGACTCTGCATCACCACTTGCTGCCACCATGCTGCCCAGGTGGCTGCCCAGGTGGAAGAGACTTCTCAGCTCTGAGTCAGAATCGCCCCAGGTTCCTGCATCTCCTGGCTCCCAGCCACCCGCTGACAAGGCCAAGGGCCTTGGATCCCACCAGCTCCATCAGGGAAGGCGTGGAGAGACTGGGAGGGACTCCACGCGGGCAGCTTCACACTGGCCCTGGCTTGGGGAGGCCAGGACTGGAGGCTCCTCCTCTCCTTTCATCAGGGTTACCTCCCACCTTGCCAGCGGCTCTTGTCTGAGATCCCCTTCTAGGACTAATTCACGCTCTGCTCTTGGTAAGGAAACTAACGCTGAGTCATCCCCAGTGTCAAAACGAGAAACAAGGAGAAGCCCTGTTCATGCAGCTTACTGTCGCAGCTTGTTTTCCAGCTGCTGTCTGCCTTTGGGACCCTCCAGGCCACCCCCTCAAGTGGACACTCTTGACATATTCACCCCTGACCCCAGGGGCAGGGGAGGAGCTACCTGAGTGGCTGTTCTAGAAGCTGACCTCTGTCAACTGAGCAGAAGCACTAAACAGGAACTCAGCAAAGCCACCGCCAGGCCTCAGAGAACCAGGCTCCACCAAGCGGGGTCTACACTCAACAAGTACCGCCTTCCTGAAAGAGGACCAAGGTTTACAGACAGCCTCCTGAACCGCCAGACCACCCGGCCGGCCTGCTCAGCAGGTCAGCATGGGAGTTGTAAGTGCTCAGCCTGCGGCTGGCCTCAAGGGACAATGTTATGGGATCCTAGGGAACAGGCATCTTCACGGGGAACCTGGCAGTAATCAGGGGGAAACAGGCCTGAAGAGAACTTCCCGTTTAGCCAAGAATGAAAGGAGAACACCCAGAAGGGGCCATAGAAACCTTCTTAAGTAGGCAAGACAGGGGAAGAGGGGAGAGAGGGGCAGAGACGAAGGAGCAGAGGAAGAGAGAGGAGGGGAAGAGAGGAAGAGGTGGGGGGGAGGGGGGGAGGGAGAAGGAGGGGAGGAGGGGGGAGAAGAAGAGGAGGAGAAGGAGGAGGAGGAGGGGAAGAGGAGGAGAGGAAGAGGGGAAGGGGTGGGGGGGAGGAGGAGGAGGGAAGAGGAGGAGGAGGAGGAGGGGAAGAGGAGGAGGAGGAGGGGAGATGGAAGAGGAGGAGGAGAGGAGGAGAGGAAGAGGGGAAGGTATGGGGAGGAGGAGGGGAGAAGGAGGAGGAGAGGAAGAGGGGAAGAGGAGGAGAGGAGGAAAGGAATAGGGGAAGGGGTGGGGGGGAGGAGGAGGAGGGAAGAAGAGGAGGAGGAGGAGGGGAGATGGAGGAGGAGGAAGAGGAAGAGGAGGAGGAGCAAGAGCAGGAGCAGGAGCAGGAGGCCGCTGGCCTGGAGGGAGGAAGGAGGGACTGTGAGCACAGTAGAGCACACCGAGGGTGAACAGTCCTACAGTGGGCAGAAGGGACCCAGCTCAGACTTGCCCAGCTCACAGCTGCCCAAAGGTACATGGAATTGAGAAGAGTGTGACCTAAATTTGCGTTTCTCGCCTGGATGTCATGTACCCATCAAAGTAACGGAAATGACGTACACTTCCTTTTCTCTTCCCTTCTTCTCCCTTCTTTCTTTCCTTTCCTCTCTTCCTTGAGTCTGTTAGGGCCAGCCGGGAGACAAAGGGTTAGGGTTAGGGTTAGGGTTAGGGTTAGGGTTAGGAGGCCCTGAGGCTAAGGACAATGTCCTGAGCTGGTGTCTTTCTGGAAGGCTGGAAATGCAGGAGGAAGTCCATCTAAGGAGTGCTCCCAGATCCTTCCCTCTTCCAGGGGAAGACCTGTGGGGCTGCTGCAGCCAGGTCCCCCCAGGGGTGCAGGAGGCCGGTGCTCACATGGCCTGTGCCCCCCGCCACTGGAGCACACACCTTTTCCCTGGGTCTGCACGGAGCAGACACTTGCAGTCCAGGACACTGCCCTGCTGTCCACTGAGCTGCAGACACTTCTGTTGCTCTTGCTCTGTAAGCCCTAACAGTGTGGGGTCCTCTGGCTGGGCCACCTTAGCCTTTTGTCCTGTAGGAAAGCTGATTCCCTGAGCTGCACAGGGCTGTCCCCTGACCCAGAGGAATCTGAATGTGTCCCTCAGTGGGAGAGGACACCCCACTTCTAGCCTTGCTTCTCCACACGAGGGTCCACACTTCCCGAGGAGACCTTCCTTCAACTTCCGTTACCTCAGGCAGGCCTGACCCTTGTCAGGGGAGCTGACCAAATCCCAGGACTCATGTTCCCAATTTTGAAGCAGAGGACTTGAAACAAAAGTTTAGTTCTCTATTTGAACAAAGAGCCAGTGAATGTCTGGAAACACAGAGTGTAGGAAGACCAGCAGAAGTACTCAGGGCATAAGTTAAGTAACCAGCCAGATAGAAGGGAGGTAGTGACCTGGAAGACAGAACCAGAAAGCCACCAAGGCCACAGCACAGGGGCATAGAAGACAATGAGGGGTCCCGAGCACACACAGGACACTGGTGTCCATAAGACAGGGGAAGAGAAGAAGTGACCAAGGGGTAGTGACTGAGCATGTTCCCAGTTACAGAAGCCATGGGTCCTCAGGTGAGGACCGTCACCCCATGCCAAGCAAGGCGGGTTAACATGGAAACACCAGAGTCCTGGCGACAAATCCAGAGGGCGAGGAGCCAACGAGAAGCTCACCAGAGAGCAACGGCGAACGGCTGGGGAGAGCGTCCTCTGGCAAGGGGAGGGCACTGGGCGCCGTGTGAACGGTGCTGAACTGACTTTGTCCAGTAGTGAGAAGAAGGCTAAGAGGTCACCACTGTGAACCCATTGAATTGACCACTGTGGGAGAACCTCACTGTAGGAATGAAAATGGGCTACACGAGAAGGATGAGCAAAGAAAAGTGTGCAGACCTGTGAGTGTAAGTGTGCAGACTGTGAGTGTAAATGTGCAAACTGTGAGTATAAGTGTGCAGACCTGTGAGTGTAAGGGTGCAAACTGTGAGTGTAAGTGTGCAGAACTGTGAGTGTAAGTGTGCAGACCTGTGGGTGTAAGTGTGCAGAACTGTGAGTGTAAGTGTGCAGACCTGTGGGTGTAAGTGTGCAGACCTGTGAGTGTAAGGGTGCAAACTGTGAGTGTAAGTGTGCAGACTGTGAGTGTAAGTGTGCAGAACTGTGAGTGTAAGTGTGCAGACTGTGAGTGTAAGTGTGCAGACCTGTGAGTGTAAGGGTGCAAACTGTGAGTGTTAAGTGTGCAGACCTGTGAGTGTAAGTGTGCAGACCTGTGAGTGTAAGTGTGCAAACTGAGTGTAAGTGTGCAGACCTGTGGGTGTAAGTGTGCAGACTGTGAGTGTAAGTGTGCAGGCTGTGAGTGTAAGTGTGCAGAGCTGTGAGTGTAAGTGTGCAGACTGTGAGTGTAAGCAAGCACTGGCAGCAAGAGCCAATGACAAGGCACAGTGGCCATGGTGGTGACGGGTGGTTTCGACAACCTGAGACTAGACGGGTCGGGGAGCAGCTCAGGGGTAGAGGGCTCGCCTAGCGGGGGGCCCTGGGTTCCATCCCCAGAGTGGCCAAAAAAACAAGGGTGTAAAATAGTGAAATAAAATATGATAACGAGGAAGAGAGGAGAAAGGGACCCCGGGTCCTTCCCAGGAGGACTGCATTGGAGTTTCAGGAGTTAAGTGAAGCAGGCTGACGAATTTGTCAGAACAAGCAGGAAAAGAATGGTTATGAAACACAGGACCTCCCGACCCCGGAGGGACAGGGGTGGACAGCACCTGAATGACCAGCAGTCAGGCCACCAAGCACCTGAGGACCGCGGTGAGCCTGCAGAGAACTGGCTGCGAGGCCGGATCATGGCCGGCAGACCCTGGGCCACAGAGGCATCCGGAAACGAGTCTGGGGCTCCTCTGGTTCTCAGCACAGCCAGCTGGAACCTGGTTCCTGCCCTGGAGTCAGGATTCAGATGGTCCAAACCTTGCTTACACACACAGGTTTGCACACTTACACTCACAAGGCTACTATGAGAAACGAGCCGAACATGGAGGAGAACTTGCGTCTGCCCTTGAACCTGCACCTCCCCCAGCACGGGCTTCGTGGTCACGCCGTGTGCATGAGAGTGTTAGTTAACTTTGGGTTTCTTCCCCTAGTACCACTCTGGGTCTGGGCAAAAGCCACCGCCCCCAGAGCCCCCTCACAGGCCCCCGCGAGGCTTCCTGCTTCCTGAGGTCCGGCTGAGCCTTCCCGGCTGACGGGAGGGTGGAGAAGGCAGTGAGTAGGGGCTGGAGAGCCACATGGGGGTGTCTCCCAGGACCGACCCCCTTCACACCTCAGGCTCCCCCCAGAGACACAGTCACATGGTTCAAAAACACGGCAAAAATTAGGAAGAACGCAAACAAATCAGCAGAGGTTTGGTTTTAAAAAATGGTAGAAACATGCAAGGAAGCTTTTAAACGAACAAAATAGAGGGGCTGTGGCTCAGGGGTAGAGCGCTTGTCTGGCTTGTGCGAGGCCCTGGGTTCGAGCCTCAGCACCACATAAAAATAAATAAATAAAATAAAGGTATTGTGTCCAACTACAACTAAAAATATATTTAAAAAAAAGAACAAAATAGATCCACAGGGCCAGTGTGGAAAGACAGCTAGAGCATATTATTAAGACGAGAGCAGCAGCGCCCACCTGTCTCCCCAACCTGTCCTCACGAGAGCTCTCTCTCTGCCCTCATGCTGCACAGCTGCAGCAACCAGGAAGGGCGTGCCCAGCACTCTAGGACCCTGTGCAGAGCACAGCAGCCCACGGGGGTTGGGAAGCTCTGGTCTCTGGGTGTCCTCCGCTCTCTGTGTTTAGTCTTATTAGACCAGACTCACTTTGCAGACAGAGAAAAACAGTGAAGAGAGTTTCCTGTAAAGTCCTGAGTTTTAAAACTGCTGCTGTTGGTCAGAGGAAGGGGCTCGCCCGGACGCCCCTGCAGAGCCCCTCTGCTTATCTACCCAGACCCGTCCTCAGGCTTGCTGCTGCCACGGAGCTGAACAGTGCCCTGCCTCCTCTCTCTCGGGCCTGTAATTTTGGGGGCGAGGAGCACAGGCCACGGAAGACGCATTGAGCAAAGGAGGCTCTTGTTTTGTCACAGAATCACGTTTGAACTTGCCTTTCCTGGTATTTTTATTCACACAACAGCACCGTGAAGTCCCACACTGATTTAGCTCATCATGGTGTGTGTGTGAGAGTTTATTCTTACGATAGAAGCGACTGACGAGATACCGCGGCAGCTTCCCTCGGCCTCCGCCATCTGTAGGTGCACCCACGTCCTCGGATGGATGAAGAGCAGGAGAACTCCACCTGGTGAGGTCAGAGGCCACCGGGGCCCAGGAACATTCACACGGCCTCCCGCGGCAGCTCCAAGGCGGCCCCTCCAAGGTGACCAGTGCGTCCCTCTTCCATCGGCTCCAGGCCCGTCTTACCCTGCCATCTGGCACTCCAGCTTCTTCCTGAGCAACAAGCCGGCCAACGGGGCAGGAAACTCCTTAAAACAAGGCCCAGCGCTGAGAGCAACGTGTTTTCGATAACTTGAACCAAAACACCGTGTGGTTCCTCTGGCCCCCGAGGCTGGGGAGGTCGAGGGAGCAGGCTCCGGGTTCCTCCAGGGCCACACCTACCTGCACCCATCCCAGGAACCGCAGGAGGGAGGTCAGTGTGAAGCTGCGGGGCTCTTGCCAGGCTCAACTGCCCAGGGGTCACTGTTGAATCTGGTGCCCAGGCACCACCATAAGATAGTTACTACTTCCACTTCTCTTCTAGATGAGGATATTGAGAGGTCGGAGACGAGGGCCCCTGGCCAGGCTGGGACTGAGACCTGCACCCCGCCTGCCCACTCGTGGAGACCAGATGACCGACCCCAGGGCCCTGGGCCATTCCAGACAGAGGGCTACAGGCTGGTCAGCAGGCGGGGTGGGAACTGCTCCACCAGAGACCCTGGCTCAGCCTCTGTCGGGCCCACCAGAGCCTCTGGGGAGTCTGACCAGCTAGCAGGCCTCCAGGTGGCCATGCAGAAGGAGGGCCAGGCAGAGCCACCAGGAGGGGGGCAGAAGCGAGGGACAGTGCAGGGGGGGAGGGCAGGAGAGAACTCCTCCACTGGCCGCGTCCCTCTGCCGGGCATGCAGCCTCTCTCCAGCGCAGGAGCACCACACCCCTTCCACTTTCCCTGCTCCTGCTGTGAGTAACAGGCATTGTCCAGTCTGTGGTCCTCCTCTGGGCATCTCCTGGGGTCGGGGTCCAGCCCACAGCTGTGCTGTGTGGATGGGATGCACTGCTGTGTGGAGTCAGTCACCTTTGAAGCAGCCCTGAGTCCTAGAATTGGGAGACTTTGGAAGCCCTGAATTTGTGTACCATCTCGATTCCCAAGGCCAGTTGGGCTCCCAGGTCCTACGCCTCGGGGACTACGAGGCCCTTGCATGTTAAGAATCTCCATGTGGCTCCTTTCTCTCTTCCGTTCCAGCCAGAACCCAGGGGAGGAAGTGTGGGCAACGTGCCTCATTCCAGTAGGAGCCCTGCTTCCTGCTGACAGGACCCTGCTCTGCTCAGATCCCACCGTCCTCGGGGTTTCCTCCTCAGCCACAGGGCTGGACCTGATCAGCCGGGGCAGGGGGCTCCCAGCACTGGCAGGTCAGGTTGGACACCCCAGAGGCCTCCTCCAAACGCAGATCCCTGGGCAGGCCCAGGGTTGGTCTGCAGCCAGCCTGGCATCTGCCTTCCTGGCGAGCTCCACACTGGTGGGGCTGCGGTGGGCGAGTCCCAGTGCCGGTCCCCCCCTCTGGGAAGGACGTCCTGTGCTGGGAGAGGAAAGGCTTAAACAGGTCCAAGTGTCCTTGGCTGGGCCTGGTCTTCTGCGGCAGCCCGGGGCGAGCCAGGGCCCCCCGTTGCTGCTCTCAGCCTCTGACAGCTGGGAGGCCAGGAGGGGCCCAAGCTCCCACTCAGGCCCAGCTTTCTGCCATTGTTAAGGGCATGATTCATCCCCATGGCCACACCTGCCCTGCACTTCCCGTTTCCTGCTGTGTGAGGTGATGTTTCCTCTTATTTTGAAGCCAGCTTGAGTCAGAGTTTCTGACTTGCAGCCAAGGGCACCACCTACTTCCTCTCAGCAAGCCATAGACCTCCACCAAGAAGGCGGGCCTGGGGCCCAGCACCACCTTCCTCTGTGTGCACCCTGCCGAGGAAGCCCGGGCCACCCCAGGTCCACGTCACAGGGAACTGAAAACCCGGGGGCTGTTCTCAACCTTCTGCTTAAGAGCCGTAAGCACACGGAGATGCCTTGCTTCGAGCCCAGTGTCTGTGATTTTGTCTCCCGAAGGACATCGAGATTAGGATTTTCAAATGAGGATATTCAAATTAGGACTTTTGAATAATGATACGAGTGCATCCTGCCTGGCCTTTGAAAGTCCCCCTTAAGCATAGGTCAGGGTGCAGTCAAAATGTTATAAGAATTGAGAAAGAAATATACTCACAAAGAAATACGAATGAAAATGTTCTCTGCTTCCCACACCAGCAGCACATGGTAGGAAAAAATGGCACAGCACAGAGTCTGAGAAAAACCTGAGGGTCTCAAATCTGAAACCCGGCCAGGTCTTCATCCATGTGTGAGACAGGCTGTCCACTTAAAGTTACACTCTTGCCCTTTGATCAGAGAAGGAGACTTTTGTCAAAACTGTTAACAAAACTCAGTCCTTGTCCCTGATGCCAATCCAATAACAAGGACATGGTTTTCAGAAAAAAGAAAAAGAAGGTTCATTGCTTTGCTAGCGAAGGAGAAGCACAGGGACTCCTGTCCCAGAGGCCATGATTCTGCCCTCAGCAGGAACAGGGGCTTTGAAAGAGGAGATTCAAGATCTTCTGGTACCTCTGGGTCACTTCTTTCCTGAGGTGGGCCTATGCTCAAGGACAGACAACTCAGGCTCGGATGAGGGAGAAAGGGGATGCTGTTTCCCCTGGGATTAGGGAGGATCAGGAGAGAGGAGGAGAGGAAGAGACATGTCCTTATAAAAATGCATTCTAGTGGAGAGCAGCAAGGGCTGGACTCAAAGCAGGAAGTGGACGCTGCTACAAACAAAAGGAATCCTGCAAATGTGCAAAGAGTCCCTCAGTATGTGCTTCCTGAGCCATTTTACTTGAAAATACATCCAGCTGATGGAGATGGAAGCAAAAGTGAGCTGGGATGTACAGGGGGCTCCACAGAATTGCTGACCCTAGGGACTGAAGAATTTCCCAATCCAGTTACGACGCTGAGTTCCAATGAAATCTACAAACTAGAGATGAATAGGAATAGGAACCCAGATTCAGCTGGCCACAGTCACACTGCCAGGGGACCACGAAGCACCAGGCAGGAAGTAGGATCACAGACGTTTCTCTTAGAAACCAAAACATTCCTGTTCACCTTGTAGGACAGCTCAACAATCTCATTAAATGATGATTTTGAAAAGCTTAAATCTGTGCGGTAGTGTAACATAAAGTAGGACACGTGTCTCATAAAACACCAGAGAGCATGGCAGAGAAGGGAGCACGGGCCGTTCACAAACGCCCCATTAAGAGGGAGAAAGATGGGTGCCCTCGGGAGAGGGAACCTGTTCTCTTTGTAATCACAGAGCTCCATCAAACTGGAGTCACTCTGAGATGGGGGTTTAGGATAAGGAGAGAAATCCTGAAACGTAAGGGAAAAAGCGTACAAGCCACCAAGATGGGGAAAGCACAACTGTAAATCTTGAGCAACACGGCCTTGGCCTGTGCCCTCGTAAAATGAAGGAAATACGCAAGCGCAGGGAAGACTGGTGGGAAATCGGGCCGCTCCACCCTGCTCCCCCTCCAGCCGGCCCCCAGCTCAAGGCAGGGCTGCTGCTCACTCTCAGACCACTTTAAGCAGGTGTGGGGTCAGCACACTCCAGTGGTAGTGGGCTTGCGGGGGCTGAGCCTCCTCTCCCAGCTCTCACACATTTCCCGTGAATGTGCATCTCCCTCCCTAAATGAAGCTCTGTCTGTGCCTTGGGCTGGTGCTGAAACTCTTCAGGTTTGCCAAGAGCCCCCTGGTCCTGAGTTGACTCCCCCTGTGCTCTGGGAACTCCTGGGGCCCCTCTGGGACACTCCTCTTTTCTTGTGACAGTTCTGCTGTACCATAATTTTAACCGTATTTTCTTGCCACTCGTAGAGTTGATTCTCTTATATTTTTCCTTAAATGGACACAAGTTTCAACCCTTTCTCTTACGTACAGATAGTCCCCTCGTACTCGTGAAGACCCAAGTGCTCAGCACACACTGACCCAAGTTAGTCCTCCCTCCCGTCAACACGTGGGGCCACAGCCAGCACTTTGAGGGGGGCTCCTGGAAAGCTTGACTCCTTTTTTTCTTGTTTGTGAAGAAACAAACTAGGGCTGGGGCTGTGGCTCCGTGGTAGCGCACTCGCCCAGCACGTGTGAGGCCCTGGGCCGGATCCTCCGCACCACGTAAAAATGAATAGATAAAATGAAGGCATTGGGCCACCTACAACTAAGAGTTTTAACAAGCTAGCACAATGGCCTTAGCAACCTTGTGTCTTTTGCAACGTAAAGCTTTAAGGCAACACCCATAACCACCCATGAAGAGGGCTCATGGCAGTGGTGCAAACCTGTAATCCCGGCTACTCCAGAGGCAGGAGGATCACAGCTCAGCGCCAGCCTGGGACAGACTTGAAGAGACATTGTCTCAAATAAAAAAGAAAAAGGGGCTGGGGATGTAGTTCATGGTAGAGTGTCCCTGGGTTCAGTGCCCAGTACTGAAAAATAAAAAATAAAGAAGAAAAAAGGCTTACACACTAAAAGAATGCACAAAGACATACATAGGACAAAAAGAATCTCCATTTCCTTCCATTGCCTGCTAGAACCCCCAGCAGGCCCTGGTCAAGGCCCCACCCCCAGGGTGCACTGGTCAAGGCCCACCCATCAGGTACTACTCAAGGCTTGACCTCCGGGGTGCACTGGTCAAAGCCCCAACCCCCAGCAGGCACAGATCACGGCTGCAGGAACCTGACTCCCCCAGTGCAGGTCACCAGGCTGCCAGGGCAAAGGGCAGAGTTGAGCCCCCTGAAGCCTGGGACCAAGCAGGTGGTACCCAGGTGGGCATGTGGGTGGCTTACAGAGGGTGAGCCTCCTCTCCCAGCTCTCACACTGCACGGGGCCCCACTGTGGTGGCCTCTGAGATGACAGTCAGGCCTGCAACTCCCCTGGCCGTGACCCAGGATGCCAGCTCCTCTGTGTCTGAATACTCTGCAGCCTGGGTGTGTTCCTGGTGAGTGGCACTGGGTGGCCACTGCTTCTGCTACAGTTCTCCACCCTGCGGGATGATTGTCTCCCTCCCAGCCTGAGGTTCCAGAAGACTCCCCCAGGACTCCCGTCGTGCCTCCTGGGAGGGGACAGCCACAGCTCAGGCTGGCCCAGAGCCCACCGGCAGGCACCCAGCCAGGGTCCTGCTGCTCCTGCCCACTGAAGCCAGAATTCCTGAACTACTGCCAAACCCCGCAGGGAGACCACTCCAAGCCCATCCCTGCTCTCAGAGGGAGAGCTCAGGGGGCCCCAGTGGCTTCTTGAGGAGAGAGAAGGCTCCCTCCCCCCCTCACATCCTGGGTGCCCCTCTCTGGGTGCCCCTCTGGTGCTCTCTGAGCGTCTTCACCAGCATTCCCTTCACGGGACTCTGCTGCTTCCTGTCCCACAAGGAAGACCCCTGACCACCGTGTCCTCAAGGCCAGAGAGAGCTGGCCCAGGACCCACAGCCGTCCACCTGCTGCAGAGGTGTCCTTCTTCCTTCAATACTTCATTTAAGCAAGTGTGGGGTCAGCACACTCCAAGACCTTCAGGGAGGGCGCAGCATACCCTTTCCTGACCCAGCGATCCTAGGTTCTCCATGAGGCCAACAGTGATAAGGGACAGAAGATCACCGGCAGACAGGTGGCAGGGAGGAATGCAGCACCAACAGGCATGCATGGTCATGTGGGTAGGAGGCAGTAGCCCCAGAGAGCAGAGCTCCCAAGCCCCCCTCTTCAGTAAGGAACTGTACTTTCACAAGCAGCCAGAGGGGCAGGGTGAGCTCCAGGGCTGGTCCCAGATGTCCTCAGGAAGCCAGACTTCCTGGCAGTGGGTGGCTGTAGCCCACCCTCTGTCATGTCCACACAGGGCAATGTCCAGTGGAAGAGGACTTAAGGAGTGGTCCACCTTCCCAGGCACCACCCAGAACATTTCCCCTCGGGCCTCAATGGCACAGCTGGACCAGGGGGGTCACCCTGTCTCGGTACCTGGACTGGAGTGGGGCTTCTGTGTCTAGCTGACACAGGCTCAGAGTGAGGAGTCCATACAGTGTCCCCTACGGCACGTCAATGCTATTCATCTGTAATGAAGTGGGACCGTACCCTGCCACAAAGCTGGGGGGACATGCCCAGTGGGCAAACCAGGGATGGCAGTGAGATGGGACGCCCCCATGCAGGCGCCACCAGCACTGGAAATCAAGCCCAGACACGCACAGTTGGGCACTTGTGCGCACTGTGGGCCGCATCCGCAGGTGTGAGTCTGTCTGCTGAGCCTCGGAGGATGAAAGCTGGTGGTGCGGTATTAAGTGGGAACCCTGCAGAGGTCAAGCCTGCGAGTTCTGGGGCACAGAGGAAAGCAGAGCCTGGGAACTGCTGCCGGTGCCGGGAGGGTTTCTCTGGCAGCCAGGCCCCAGTGGCTCTTTCCACTTGGTACCTTTTTATACTTTGCAGACGTGAACGTATCTCTGTCTTCAATGAGAATGCCGCAGACGCTGCTCTTTCAGGTTGGTTATCTCTTCCGGATTGGTGACCACAGGAAACAACCACAAAACCTCAGTGACAGTCACAGCCGCTGGCTTTCTCCCAGCGCTGGCTGTGCTCTCCAGCGACTGGGCTACAGGGGGCTGCCCAGCCCTCCCCACGAGTGGAACACCTGCAGGGCCAGCCGCTCGCGGGTGTGCTGTACCACACAAGCATGTCAGACGCAGCTGGGACTCCAGCGTGGGACAGGGACCCTTCTGATGCCCAGAGCTCAGTCACAACACGGAGAGGGCAAGACAAGAAGCAGAACCCCAAGGCTCAGCCCAGGATGGACCACATGCAGCTCCCAGCAGGGGCTCTCTCCACCACCCAGGGCCAGCTGCTGCGGTTTCCATTGCACCAAGGGTGGTCGGTGGCCCGGCTCAGGCCAGGGAGTCCAGGAGAGTCTCAGGGTAATAAATTCTGGGAACGATTGTTCCTCCCTGAGAACGACACGGAGGCTCCTCCAAAGCAGCTGCTCCCCTGCTGCAGATGCCTTCCTACATCCAGCCTTTGGGCATGGTCCTGGGCCCCTGGGGCCCCATGGTGTCCAGGACACAGGAGGGGCAGCACACCTGGACAAGTCTGGAGAACCACCCAGCACGGCCTTCCTCCAAACACGTGAGTGGGCCGAATGCCCCCAGTTCCCAAGGACACACAAGGGCTGGGGCAGCTCGGGGGTGCCCTGCAGTCTTCTATACCCCGAAGACATTGCCTAGTTGGCCCCAGTGACAGGGGCAGACAGATGCAGAGATGGGGACATGAGGTTCAGGGGATAATTCCACACACGGGGCCCACTCTGCTGACCCCCACATGCTGTCTTTCCCTGCCTAGCCCAGGCCATGTCACATTCCTCACAAACACCTGTAATCTGCAGGAGAAACGTACTCAAAATAACGTGGTCAGAGGAGCCTGAGTTCCCCTGAACGGGAAGACCACTGGACACTTTTCATAGACCACATCCCCAAACTCAGGGAGATTAGTTAAACTCCTAACATAAAATCTGTAAGAATTTATAGTTAAGAATCTGATTAGAAGTGGTCAGTATGACCCAAAGTGACCTACAGTTGTCATGGCAGTGGAGACTTGAATCTGAGGTCACCCTGCCATCAGTCAAAAGTGAAGAGGTAGACTGAGGCAGGACTCTCTGGAAACTTCCCTGGGATCCCCAGTAAAACTGGAGTGCAGGAGAGGCATCCTGTCCCTCTCCTCTCTGAGAGGACCCACTACCCCCTGCGAGGGTGCCCTTTCCCCTCCCTTCTAATGAACTCATGCCTGGCACTCGGAGTTACAAGTCTGAAATCTTTCTGTCTCGATGGCGAGAATCAGGGTCTCAAGGGGGTCTTGGCTCTGCCTCAGTGTCCCCAAAGACCCCGGCCCCGTAACAGCAGGAGCAACAACCAGGGCCACGTGGATTCTGCTCCGCTCAGCCCTGGCACCCACTCTGCTCCCATCCAGGGCCCACCCAGCTGACTTGAGTCAGGGGAATTGGGCTCCCGCAGCTGGCGGGCAGGAAGCCCCACACTGCCCTGGGGGCGCGTCCTCAGCCTGCACATGCGGAGTGTGGCTCCATGCATCCTCCTCCCAGGACAGGACATCTGCCTTCTCCCCCAGCGTTGGTTTTGGCACATGCCCAGGAGCAGATTGAGCAAGACAGCAGTTGGCACCTGCCCAACAGTCTGTGAAGAGCCGGACTTTCTACCCTCCCATGGGAACGGGGCTCCTCCCTCCAACGTGCAGGCCCCGCCGAGCCCTGAGCCCCGGGTCAGGAGGAATTGAGAAGGCTGTCCACGGAGGAGATGTCTTCCAGGGTCCTGCCTTAATCTCAATCTTTGCACTGAGACCTGGGAAGGGAGAGAGTAGGAAGGAGGAGCCGGTCTCAGGATGGTCGCGTGACTAGTGTAATTGACCGGGCTCTTCGACTCCAAGAGAGAAACACCATCAGGGGAGTGGAGTTGGTCAGATTTCCTGAACTGCAGAACCATGCCATGCACGGGTCCTCAGACCCCTCTGTTCCCTCATCATCCTGGAGAACACCCCTGTGTGCCCCGCTCTGAAGGGACATCTGGCATCCGACGTCATGGCATCTGGTCTTAAGAGCTGACCACTGCAGCTGTAGGACAAGCAATAGCAGCCCCCCAAGTGGGGGCAGGAGGCAAGTCCCACCGAGTGGTGGGGGCCAGGTGCCAGTGTTGGCCCCCTCCAAAGCAGGGACACAGCCCTCACCCAGAGCCCTTTTCTGACTAAGGTGTATTAGCATGGACAGTCTTTGCTTCACACTGAAGGACTTCCCTAGTCAGCGGGAGCCGAGTGGCTGCAGAGAACCCAGAGGGAGAGCCCTGCCCTGGGCTTGCGGAGGAGGAGTCAGAGACTCGCACCCGGCACCATTTCTTATCATATTCCAAGCGGCTGGCATGGCCGTGGGCTCCTGGAAACGGCTTCACTGTTGTTTTAAGTCAGTGTGTTGAGGGTGGATCAGCAGGAAGAAGCAGAGCCCACCCAGGACACCAGGGGAGACCACGTGGGCTGCAGACACCCCGTGCACCCTTCCTTATGCGCTCATCCTGAATCAAGGCGCTTCCTGGGGACAGTTGGCTGAGGTGACCCAGAGGCTGGCTACGAGGGAACGATTGCCTTCAAATACCAGGTGTTCAAAAGCACAGGACACGGAAACTCTGGCAAAGAGATGCTGCCAACTGCCCAGAGCACACCCCAGGCCCACACCCCAGGGGCCCCCACACCCCCTGTGGGGAGGGGCCCCCGGGAGAAGCAGCCTGACCCCAGGAACTCCTGTCCTCCTCTGGACAGCCCTGCACCTGAGGGAGGGGTTCGGAGCCTCAGGGAACCACCCGTGGAACCTAAGGGCTACCCCGCCTGGGCTCATGACTCAGGCCGATACCAAAGGGCAGTGAGCAAGAGCAGGTGGCCACAGGGAGAGGTCTCCATGACACAGGAGCCTTGATAGGAGGTGGAGACCCAAAGAAGCTGCTCAACCTGAAGTATTGGATGGCAGGCCTGGCAAGGGGTGGATGGTCGTGGGAAATAGGACAGCACAGGGTGTGACCATGGGAGCCAGCAGGGCCTCAGCAAGGCCTGCTGAGGACCAGGCTGCACCTTCCCTGGGACAGAGAGGGCCCCTCGCAGGAGGACCTGTGACTCCCTTCAGGGACAGAGGCAGGGCCAGGGAGAGGAACCCTGCTTCTGAGGCTTTCTTAATCCCTTCATGATTGCATGCCTGGGTAGGGTGTCCTGAGGCCCCCCACCATCGGTCTCCATACACAGGAAGGCTCAGAGGACATCACAGGCCACTTGCAAGCACCAGCTCCCTGTCACTCAGGAGCCACCCGTGGGTGTGCTGGGCAGCAGCCGGGGGGAAGCCCACTCCTGACAGCCCTCGAGTAGGCACCGGGCCCTGCCCACGTGGCATAGTGTGACCAGCGCAGAGCACTTGAGGTAGTCTCCGCCTGCACAGAAGAGCCGTGTGAGGCCCTCCAGAGAGAGGAAGGATCCACTCCAGGAAGACAAGGAGAAGACAGTGGAAGCCAGAGGGCCAGTCACCGTCCAGAGACCCCGGGCTGCAGCAGTCCAGCTCTACCATCACTGGGGTGGCAGCCATGAGTTAAGGCTCAGAGGCCTTGCCAGTGTCCTCTTGGGAAGACACCTCGGGGGCCGGCAGAGGAGCACCCAGTGTCATCGGGCTCCAGTCCCATTCCCGTGCCCCACTCCAGAGGGTGACGGGAAGGAGCACTGGGGCACATCAGTCAGCGCCTTCTGCGGATGGAGAGGTAGGATCCCAGAGAAGGACCTGCGGGCCCCAGGGCCACAGGCCAGCGCCTTCCCACTCTCCCCTTCCTGGGAATCACCCAGCTCCCCCCCCCCAAGAGCGCTTGCGAAGGTTGGTCACCTTCTGCCTGCGCCAGGCCTGTGTGCTCCAGGCGCCTGGCCAGCTGGGGCCCACAGAGCAGGGCCCCCAGGGACACGCCAGACCAGGCTGGACTGCATTTCCAAGGACAGCTCTGAAAAGACAGGCCAGGTGAATCCTCCCCATTCAGAACGTGCACAGACCAGAAGGACGAGAGTTCTAGGAAGCTGGCTGGAACTCCAAGTGTCCCGAGGGGTTGGAGGGTGTAGGCTCTCTGAACTCTGAGGACTGTCAGTGTGGCGCCCTGATGGCAGGCTAGGGGAGGCATCAATGTGACAGCGCAAAAGTTAAGAGGAAATGTCAAGTCTCGGTGTGCAAATGGGATGGAGCACAGAGTGTTGGTAATTGAGATTGTCCATGGAAGATACCATACTGGACCTAGTGGATAGGTTTTCACATTGGGTTCTGAATTCTGTGAGAGATGGCATGCCAGTCTGGTCACTAACTGTCTACTCAGAGAAGCTGGGTGGGGCAGGGAAGAATGCAGGGAACTGTCCACTCCTTGGTCCTTGCTGCAGGTGGGACTGCCGCGGCAGAGACCAGGCCAGGCCTGGGGTGGGCTTGACTCAGGCTCTTCAGCAGGTCCGTGGCCCTCTGAACGTCCTCTCCCCTCAGAGATGGACACAGCACCGGGGAGCCCAGCTTGGTTAAGCGCGAGGGCAGGGTCCTCTCCTTGGGGCTGAAGGCCAGGGTGTGAAAGGAGCTTTGCCCAGCCACCCCCCACTCTCTGTGACCCTTGCGGCTCTGGGTGTCCCCAGCTTGGTACCAAAGGAGAACGTGCATTCTCCTTTCACCTAATGACCATGGCCATGATTGTGTGGCTGGTATCTCCGTGTCCAGCGAGGGACCCAGTCCCAGAGCAGCCTCGGCAACGGCACGTGGGACTGGACTCCAAGCCCTCAGCTCACTTACTGATTGCGTGAGTGTCTTCATTCAGTGCATAATTATTGCCTACTATGTGCCAGGCAAAGTTGGGAATGAAATGGAAAGAACCTTCCCCTCGTGGACTTCAGAAGAAAGGAGCAAGAAAGCAGTGGAGGTGGAGTGCAGGCAGAGTCAGGGTCAGGAGGGACAAGAGCTGGGTGCAGCTGCGGGAGTCCAGCTTTAACTGAGGGCGGGGGTGGGGGGGGGCGCTGGGGTGGAGCCCAGACGACACAGGGTGAGAACAAGGGGAGGCCGGGTGGGCGCCCAGGGCGGAGGAGCGTCCGGCTTGGGCCTCACTGGGCCTGCAGCCAGGACAGCGTTCCCTGAGGGGCTGGACCAGGGCGTGCAAGGGAGAGCAGGGCCAGGCTGGCGCCAAGCGGGGCTCCCTCAGGGCAGGTGGAGGGCGCTGGAGGCTCAGGCAGTGGGTGGGGAGCGGATGCCAGCGCCACCCCCCGGAGCAGGGATGGGTGGTCAGGGCCAGGGAGACCCCCACGGTGGGGGTGGGGAGGGCTGGGGTCAAGTCTGACAGCACAGACGCGGCCAGGAGGGCAGGCGTGGACCAGAGGGTGCTGGGGGCCATGGGCAGAGGCGCAGGGCAGCCCCTGGGTGCTGGCCACCACTCGGCCCCTGGCTCTCTGCATACCTAGTGTTGCCCGTGGAGGGTTTGCTCTCAGGGGTGGGCAGCGAGGGACGGTAGAAGCCTTGGACTCACGAGGGCCAAGTCCCCCTGCTCAGGAAGCCTGTCCTGGTGGACAGAGTCTGTCTGCGTGTCCCAATGTGGCAGCAGAGGCCCAGGGGGCAGGGGCCAGGGTTCTAGTCTCTGGGGTGATGGGTGCACCCCGGAGCAGGTGGACAGAGCTGCCAACAGCATGTGGGATCTAAAGGGGACCCTGGCCCAGGACAGGAGTGCGGGGGAGTGGGGAGGCGTGTGGGCAGTGCTCAGAGGCGCAGCTGCGGAAGGACTCAAAGGAAGGAAGAGGGAGTTGGTGGAGCTCACAGGAGACAGGGTCACGCCTACTGCAGACACGTCCCAGGAGGCAGGACACGTCTCAGGAACCAAGTCTGTGAAACTTAGCTTAGAGTAAAAAATACAAAATCACTGAGAAAAGATGAAATGAAAAAACAGAATAAAATAAAATGAGAAATTACAGGGATGAAGAAACAAATTGAGGCTAAGAATGTGTTAGAAACCACGGGCGCTGGACGACCATGCCGAGACCTAAGTCCCTCGGAGGGAGATGTCCTGGGCCCAGAGGCCGCAAAGAAGCAGGAAGACCCCTGCCGGGAAGAAGGCCGACCCTCTGCCCTGGTTTGCCCAGCGGGCAGGATGGCAGTTCCCTGTGATGCGCCCTGCTGGACCGGGGGACGGGCCAGGCAGAGAGCAGTGGGTGTATTTAATGTAGAAATAAGTGAACACAAAGTAAATGATAATTGGAAAGGTTTTCCCCAAGTGAAGAAGAACACGGTGCAGATTAAAAGGGCGATGCTTCCCCGCAGCCGTTCCTCAGGGAGACAGGTCCCGTGTGGCTGCTCTGGGCAGAAAAGGCAGGGGGTCCTCCAAGCCCAATCCACAGCTAGAGGAGGGGCCGGGTGGGGTAGGTGGAAAGGAGGGGACGGGGAAGAAGCCCCTGGAGCCCCTCCCCTCGCTCCCCAGGCCTGTTTCCCTCCAGGCTTGGAGTCTGTAGCCCCCAGGAT
The DNA here is from genome assembly GCF_021218885.2 of Marmota monax. Taxonomy (NCBI): domain Eukaryota; kingdom Metazoa; phylum Chordata; class Mammalia; order Rodentia; family Sciuridae; genus Marmota; species Marmota monax. The sequence continues at coordinate 73,918 of NW_026693330.1, forward strand.
CCTAGAGTATTGTGAGCCGGTGACTAACGCCCACACACTGCTGGTTTATACAATGTATTTTCTTTAGACTAAATAAGGCCTTGGGGGAAAATATTAGATGCATGTTATGGGTGCATCCCAAATGTTACCTACTGCCTGGGTGATTCCAATCTAGAGATCCTGAAAGATCTCTGAACTGTAGGATGTGGTTGGGTGAGGCTTCCAAGAAAGCTGTTTGAACGTGGGCAGGTTTCAATAAATGGAATGTAGATATGATCGTAGTTGTAGCAGCCATTTTGCAACCACGAGGCAGTTGAGGACTAGAAGCTACACACCTAGGACCAGGGAGGAGAAAGACGAAAAAAGACTGGGCAGTAGGCATGAGGCAGAGGGCAGCACACTGCCATGGACAGCCCACTTCCAGGTGTGCTTTATGCAAGAGCCCTCTTCCATGAAGCTGGGGTAGGGCTGGCCCACTTCCCCCAAGACCATCTGCTGGGGACCCCATGACTTCCTCCTCCTGCCCCAGTGTGAGGTCAGGGCCATACCAGGCCCCCGAACCTGGCCTGCAGCCCTTGCAGGACAAGAAACCTGGCTCAGGAAAGGAATTCTGCAGATGCCTATGAGAACAGAGAGACAGGCAGATGCCATCCTTTGAGGCCCTGCATCTGGGCCACCAGATAAAATGCAACCCACCATGTTCAGTTTCAATTCCAGGTAGAAACAATTGGGACACATACTGAAAAAAAGAATTCTTAAGTGGAATTTAAATGTAGCTGGATGTCCTATCTTGTCTTGTGGAATCTGGCAATCTGTCCTGGATCCATCTGGGCCTAAAGCCTGACATACCCAGACTTCCCACAAAGGAGCTGGGTTTCTTGCTCTGAAGGAACTTTCTCTGGGTCCTTTGGAGAGCTTCTGCCCCCATGAGCAAGCAAGAGAAGAGAAAATAACCTGAGTGGTCTGTGGGCATCCACAGGGAGGTGGGGAGACCCCACGGTGCTGCTGTGTGGGAGACTCTTCTGAAACCCACTGCAGAGAAGTCAGGGAAGCAGCTCTGAGCCATCGATGGTGACTAGAGGGTGCCAGCGATGACCGAGTGCCAGGCCGAGTCTGGACTTCAGCTCCAGCCCCAGCTGCAGGGCTATGTTCATCAACTGAGGAACTTGCCTGGAAGACACTCCGTCTTTCAGGTGTTGCAGTCCCTGGACGGCCCCACTAACGAGCCCGGGCAGCATGCATGGTGCCTGAGATGGCCGGAAACACACACTGTGAAGACCAGCTTTGTCTGTCCAGTGTCCATCCTGCCACTGAGTGACCTGAGCAGATGCGAGAGCTGACCCTCCTCTCCAGCCTCAGCTTCCTCATCTGTACGAGGGACAGCAGCCAATCGCTGGACCCTGGCTGCCCCTCCCAGAGGAGAGGACTGGGGACACAAAAGACACCTCCTGCCAGGCCAGACCAGCACCCACGGCTGGGGACACCTGTTCCCAGCACCTGCAGGGGAATATTTCATTCCACAGGCTGCAGGCAGCTTCATGCTCTTGTCAATGGAAAACCCAACATGGCAGACGGCGGCAAGGCCAGCCTTTCTCCCTCTGCCCACTGCACTGCCCCACCCCCGGTCGCCACTGCTATGCCTGCTGTGTGTGTGTGTGCGTGTGTGCACTGTCTTTTTCTACGTGTGTGTATGTGTGTGCATCAACAAGTTCAAAAAATAAATAGTAGTATTCTGCTGGGTTTTTTTAATCGCTGTGCACACTAAGTAGATCCTGATTCTATACTTTGTTCTGAAAATTGTTATATTTATTTTTTTAAAAAATATATGTTCATGGGCTGGGGTTGTGGCTCAGTGGCAAAGTGCTCGCCTAGCAGTGTGAGGCCCTGGGTTCAATTCTCAGCACTACATAAAAGTAAATAAATAAAATAAAGATGTTGTGTCTAACTACAACTAAAAAATATTTTTAAAAATATGTTCAGCTTGTTCCATTTCACAAAATATAGATTCCTTCCTGTTGTTTAAAAATTATTATTCAAAAATTTAAAAGTCCACCAATTAGCTAGGCTCATGCCTGTAATTCCTGCAGCTCAGAAGACTGAGGCAGGAGAATTGCAAGTTCAAAGCCAGCCTGAGCAACTTAGGGAGGCCATAAGCAACTTTCAAAACCCTGTGTCAAAAAAATACATATAAAAAGAGCTAGGGATGTGGCTCAGTGGTTAAGTGCCCCTGAGTTCAATCTCTAGTACCAAACAAGAAAAGAAAAGAAAACCAGGCAGCAATTAATATCCCTGAACACAATTCAGAATATATAAGGGATTATTCTTGTCTATGCTGAATATCAATAAGAGAGACTTCTGGTTTGTGCATAATGTCTATTGAAGAAACTGAATTTGTAATTTTAAAATTTCCACAAAGAAATCTTCAGTCCCTGATGGCTTTAAAGGTGAAGTCCACAAAAAAATTTAAAAAGAAATAACACTAAACTTACAATAACTGTTTTTTAAAACAAAAAAAAATATTTTTAGTTATAGTTGGATACAATATCTTTATTTTATTTATTTATTTTTATGTGGTGCTGAGGATCCAACCCAGGGCCTCATGTGTGCTAAGCAAGCGCTCTACTGCTGAGCCACAACCCCAGCCCCTACAATAACTCTTTCAAAAACAGAAAAAGAGAAAAGCATCAGACTTGACTTTCGAGGCTAGCACAACCTTTATATTAAAAATCCAGTAAGGATTTTACAAAAGGGAAAATAGTACACCAATCTCTTTTCCAAACATAGATCCAAAAGGAGAAAGAAATAAAAGAAAATTGAATACAGCAACATGTAAAAAGAAAAATAATAGCAACCAAATTAGACTTACAGCAGGAAGGCAAGGTTGATTTAACATCTGAAATCAATCAGTGCCATTCAACTAATAGAAAAAAAAGTCATAGAATCATCAAAATATACAAGAAAGGATTTAGTAAAAATTTTAAAAATTATTGTTTAAAGATTCTTAGCAAATTAGAAACAAAAAGGAATATCTATAATCTGATAAAAGGAATTAACAAGGAAAAAAATCTTAATCCAAACATCATAAATGGTGAAATATTGAAGACCTTCCTTCCGAGATTGGGAGTATGATGATACTTTGCCACTTCCATCAACACCGTGTTCCAGGGCCTTACTAGTTCTATAAAACAAAAAACAATAGTAAAGTTCAAAAAGTATGAAATAAAACTTTGGTTTTTGCAGATGACATTGTATATGCAGGTAACTCAAAAGGAATAAAGCTCATGAAATATGTTCAAGAACTCTACAGAGAAAACTTAATATTATCAAGATGCAAAGATCTAAACAAATTTTATGAAACTAATGAAAGTATAGTTAGATGGACCAATGGGATAGAAGAACCCGGAACCAGATCTGAAACTGTGCTGCTTGGTTTATTTATTTACTTATTTATTTAGATGGATATTGAGGATTAAACCCAGAGGTACTTTTATCACAGAGCCATATCTCCAGTCCTTTTTATTTTTTATTTTGAGCCACAGTCTCACAAGGTTGCTGAGGTTGGCGTCGAGCTTGAGACCCTCCTGCATAAGCCTCCTAAGCTGCTAGCATTACAGGCATGGCCACTGCACCCAGCTACGTGTTCCCTGGTTTATGGTAAAAGTGACTCCGCACGGCCATGGAGAAAGAAGTGTTTCTACAATCTGTTGTTGCATAACAAAGCAACCCAAAACTTACTCAGTGGTTTCAAAGATTAAGATATTATCTTCATTTTCTGTGGACTGACTCCCCTGGTCGTTGTCTGCAGTCCCAAGGTTCAACCGTGCTGGAAAATTCAAGATGGCGTATGCACCTCCTGGAAGCTGACACTGGGCCTCAGTCCTCCATGATTTCCCACAGCTGCTTCTAAGAGGGAGCATCCCAAACACGGGGCTGGTCTGGAAGTTACACAATATCACTTGCCTGCCATGCTGCTAGTCAAAGCAGGGCACAGATCTGTGCTTTTCTCTGTATATACTGTATGCTGTACCCCAGTAAGCATTTATTAAGGAAATTTTTAACCACAGAAGTATTATATGGTCAAATTGATCAGTCTTTACTTTCTTTGTCTTCTTGGGTCTTGCTTACAGTCTTTTTCTACTCCTGAAAACTGAAGTATGATCTTATTTATTTTTGTGTATTAATTCTAGAAGTTTTTAGATAACATTTAATTTTTTAATTAATCTGAAAATTATTTCTGTAAATACTGTGGGCAGGATCTAACTTTTTTCAACATAAAGAAAAACGGCTGCTGGGGTTGTGGCTCAGTGGTAGAGCGCTTGCCTAGCATGTGTGAGGCACTGAGTTCGATCCCCAACACCGCTAAATATAAACCAATAAAGAAAGAAAAAGGGTCGTTCCAATATCATTTATTTAATCATATATAGTTTCCCTTATTAAGGAGAGTAAGGCTGGGCTCCTGATCTTTCTTGCACCTGTACTACACTGATCCAAATAACTCTGTAAACACATTCTGTTATTACTTACAATTTTCTTCAGCCATTGCCCAATACAAAAATCCCTCAGCATGGTAAGTGACCCGCATTCATACCTACTTTGCTTAGAGTGACTTGAGGGCAGTGTTTTCAGGCCGTGGTGTGATTTTCACAAGCAATGCCTCACTCAGTCCTCACTCCTGGGAGAGGGAAGACGGAGGGGCTGAGGCCACACAATGGGACTTGGGGACTAAGGAGTCAGCTCCTAGGCTCCGCCCTTCCCTGCTGTGACTCCTCCAGGCAGCAGGGCTCCCGTCCTGTATTGTTTAAATGTGATGTAAATGGCACTTTGCTGTGAGCCCAGCTGTCCTTTGGGAATGGGAGCCCTAAGCCCACAGCCCGGTCTGTGTGCTCCCCAGGGAATGCCCAGTTGTGCCAGATAAAATGTGAGTCTACCCTGCTTCACTGCCTCCAGAGCCTGTGCTGTGGACTGCAGTGGTTCCTTTTCCATCCAGAAGGAAGTGGGTGGACGTGGCTCCTGTTTCACTGCAGGTTACTGAGTCAGAGAGGAAGTTGGTCAAGCATTGAAGATCCCCCTGACTATACCAAAATGCAAGAGAAAACCCAGGGTGATGGGATCCCCACTTGCCAATTCTCTTCTCATTTGCAAATATATTAGGAAGAAGCTGCCCTGGGCCAGTTTCATTAATCCAGCTCCCATGCCTGACAAAGGGAAGCCCTCGTCTTAAAACCATAACAAAGGGTTCCCAATTTCTCAGCTGTCCACTTGGCTAGAATTTACCTAGAGTTCAAAAGAAATCCTGGCTCAGGAAATGAGGATTTGCAGGACACCTCCTTCCAGTCTTAACAAGGCAGGGTGCTACTGGCCATTGATACTATCAAAACCCCAGATATTCCGATTAAGACGGAGCCAAGAGTCTAGTCCTGGGCAGATTCTCCTTAGGAAGGCTGAGGGTGACATGCTGTCCATTCCTTAGAAGTCCTCAGTGAAGATTTTTATAGTCATTTTCAGAACACGTTAAAAGTAAGACTCAAGTGTTAGGTCCACGCTGATGGAGCTGAGAGAGCTGGGATGTGTGCTAACTGCTAGACACAGGGGACCCATGGGGTCCGTGAGGTCAGTGAGCCAGACCAGACAGGCTGGGCCCTGAGTGCCTGGGAGGCCCGCAGCAGGATGCCAGGAGGCTGGGGGAGGGAGATAAGGAGACAGAAATAGACCCCTTTCTTCTAGTTCCTATCTCTTCCTCGTGTCCTGCTTCAAAGAAGAAAAGAAACAGAAAACACTTCTCCTGAATTGGGTTGTGAAGTTGGCTCACATGTAAGCGACTGTGGCTCAGCAGAGGCTCTGTGTGCTCTGCGGCAGGAGCTGTGCTGCTCAGAGCCCCCGCACGGGGCCCCTCGGCCTGCTCACCCGCACCCCGCTGCCCTGGCTCTGGCCCTGCGTGGGACAGCGGGCCCGGCTCCTGCCCCCACCCTTCATCTGAAACTAGAGAGGAAGCTCTTCAAAGAGGTTTGGAAAGCCAAGCGCCTGGGCCTGTTCTGCTCCAAAATCTAGGCTAGCCGGCCGCGCCCTTCCTGCCAGTGCAGCTGAAGATCCCCCAGGGTGAGCTCTGTACTCTCCAGGACCTCTCTCTGACCTGTGTCCCCTTAGCCACGCAGAACACGATCTCACGTATCCCCTTTCACTTAGCCACAAAAAACAAGAGCTACCCTCAGTAAACTAGGAGCTTCCTCAACTTGAATAAAAGAAATCCACGAGAACTCAGCAGCTATCATGGTACTTACAGGTGAGCGAATCCGACCTTTCCCCCAAAGGTGGGGAACAAGGCAAGGAGGGCCCTCTCACCACTGCTTGTCAACATTGGACAGGAAGTCCTCGCTCAGGCAACACACTAGACAAAGACTTAAGAGACACACAGACTGGCAAGGAGGAGGTGAAACTGTCTTTGTTCACAAAAGAAGGGATCATCTATGTAGAGAACCTGGGAAAAAAAGGATCAAAAAAACCTGGATTTATTAAGGGATGACTGCAAGATTGCAGAAGACTAGATAAATACGCAAGTCATTCTCTTTCCTATGTCCCAATAATGAGCAAATGGTACTTGAAATTAGAAACGCATTAACATTTATATTAGCACCGCCCCAGAATGAAATGCCTTAGGAATAAATCAAAAAGTCAATCTGAAGAAAACTGCAAAGTTCTCATGAAAACAATCTAAGAATTAAATAGATGTTCCATGTTCGTGAATAGGAAGACTCAATATTATCAAGATGTCAGTTCTTCCCAACTTGATCTATAGATTCAATGCAAACCCAATCAAAATCCCAGCAAATTATTATTATTGACTAATAAATTCTTAAATTAATATGGAGACCTCAAATAGCCAACACAATACTGAAGGAGAAGAACAAAGTTAAAGTTAATTTCAAGACTTTCTATAAAACTACAGGAATCAAGACACTGTGATATTGATAAAAGAATAGACAAAAAGATCAATGGAAACACCAGCGGATACAGAAACAGACCCACAAAAATAGAGGCAACTGAACTTTGACAAAGGAACAAAGGTGATACAACGGGGCTTGTGCCGAACACTGGGCATCCACACAGGTAAAAGTAAATTCAGACCAGCTCTTACACCTTTCATAAAAAGTTAATTCAAAGTGGGTCACAGACCTAAACGTAAAATGCAAAAGTGTAACAGTCTCAGAGGAGAAAACCTAGGTGACCCTGGGTTTGTGACGACTTCTTAGATACAACAGCAAAGAGTGATCCATAAAAGAAAGCATGGGTAAGCTGGGCTTCATTCAAATAAACCCTTTTTTCTCTGTAAAAGTCACTGTCAAGAGAAAGAAAGGGGAAGCCACATCTAGGGGAGGTATTGGTGAAAGGTGCATCTGATAGAGGACCGTTGTCCAAACTCGCCAAAGAGCTCCTAAAACTGCCACAAGGAACCAAAAACCACTGGAGAACGGGCCCAGACCTCGCCACGGCAGACCTACAGATGGCAAGGAGGCGTTTGGAAAGATGCTTCACGTGGGACGTCATCAGGAACACGCAGGTCGGACAGCAGCGAGACACCGCTGCACCCGTCAGGGCGGCCAAGACAGGAGGCGGCCCACCCCATGCGGGGGTGAGGAGCATCAGGTCTCCCCACTGCTGGTGGGAGTGCAGAAGAGCGCAGTGCTCCGGGGAATCTGGTGTCTCCTACAAACCCTCACCGACACTTACCACAGGATCCCACTCCTCTGCACAACGGGCGTGGAAACGTGTGGCCAGGCCAAACCAGAAAACACACAAACACACCCTGCACGTGGGTTCATACTGCAGCCTTATTCACAATCACCCCAAATTGGGGGCCTCCAAGTCGTCCTTCAGTAGTGAATGAATAAAACGGTGGGAGAGTGCTTTACACTCAGCTCTCAAGCCAGAGAGGACAGGAGAAATCTCACGCAGATCATCACGTGAAAGAAAGCCATCTGAAAAGTGGGAGACTGCATGACTCCAACTGTGCATTATTCTAAAAAGGCAAAATCAGGGCACACTAAGCCCAGTGTTGCCAGGGGCAGGGGGAGGGAGGGGCTAGATTTGGTCCGAATGTCTCTAAAGGCCACAGGTTTGCTCCTGCACTTGGCCCTCCGGGGAGGTGGTAAAACCTTCAGGAGGCGGGGCCTGGTGGGAGGAAGGGAGGTCACCAGGGGTCTTGGTGGCTGGTCTCTTCCTGACTTCTGCCAGGAGGTGAACAGCTTTCCTCCACACACACTCCCACCGTGTCGGGCTGCCTCACCACAGGTCCAAAGGAAACAAGGTCAATACCATATGGACTAAAGCCTTGAAAACTATGAACCAATGTAACGTTTTGGTCTTTTCTAAGTTGATTACCTCAGGTATTTCGTTGCAGTAACAGAAAGCTGACTAACATAGGAGGGATGAACAGACAGGAAGATGGGATTTTTAGAGAGTGAAAATACCATATGATACTAAAGTGATGGATGCATGTCTCCTTACTTTTGTTCAAATCCATAGAATGCATCCCACTAAGAGTGAGCCCTAATTAAGGTACAGACTCTAGGTGATGGTGTGTCGATGTAGGTTCATCACTTGTAACAGTGAGACAGTCTGGTGGGCATGTCATGGCAGGAGGGGGCTTTGTGTGCGTGGAGGTGAGAGGTATATGGGAAGTCCTGGGTCTTCTTCTGTTTTTCTGTGAACCTTAAACTGCTCCAAAAGCATAGAGTCTTGCAAACACGACACCATCACGGGTTGAGAACCTATGGTGCCAGCCATGGACCAGATGTGGGTACATTATCTCAAGTGACAGATAAGGTGATAGGGTCAGATGGCACCTGCATCTTTAGGGAGAGAGACGAGGTCCAGGGACACTGGGGTATATCGCCACCGTGTGTGTGAGGTCCACTTGCTCATCGTCCCCACCGAGGAGTCCTCCTGCTTCCATGTCCAGCTGTCCACCGTGGCTCCACATCCCACTGTGGACCTGGGGGCAAGGCCTAGCGAGCCCTTCTGTTGGGGAGTTTCCTCTTCTCTCTGGAGTCAGGAACTTGGGGTCCCCTGAGCTGATCCCAGGGTGGCTGTGTCTCCCTGACGAGGAGCAAGTCTGCAGGAGGCTTTTGGGGCTCCCTGCCGACCTCGGCCCCAGGCCTGACCAGCAGTCCCCTGGTGCTCAGCTCTAGAGGCCCAGAGCCGCCCCTTCTGGAGCTAGTGGGAGCTGACCTCTCTGCTGTGACTGAACGCCCTGCCTACCCAGGAAGCAGAACTGGGATCTGAAGGCCGGCTTCAGAGTGCTTGCCCTGGCCTGATGCCCAGCCCGTCCTGCCAGAGACTGTGTCGCTCCCTGGGAGCACTTGGTGTCACACCCTCTTCCCACCCCATAAGCTCCATCACCCACCAACTGCATTTCATCAGTGTTATTCAGTGTTCATAGTTTTTCTTCATCAAGAGCAGTCCTGTCCTCAGGTGACCCAGGAGGGGGCTTCTGGGAAGTGTGTTTGTGCTGGTATTGATGGAGTGTGGCTTGCACTAACTAGTTGGGCTCCCAAGCAACCCTCTGAGGCTGGCTGTGTGGCACTCATATTTCACAGGGACAGGAAAGCTCAGAAAGGTTAAGTCACTTGGCCCCAGGACACACAGATGATGAGTGGCCACCCAAATCTTCCTCCACTTCAGAGGCTGACCCCAAACCAAGACTTGGTTTATGTGCACCATTTGGTAACACTTTTCAAAGGAAGTAGACTTCTGAGCCCATGCCTGAGTTTTGCTTAAATGTTGAAGAAAAAAGAACCCAAAGCTGTCTTTAAACATCCAACTTTGTGAACCATGAAGGTACACACTTTCAAGCTTGGCTGGGGGCTGTGAGGAGCTCTCTGCAAGAGCTCGGGGGTCCTCCCCAGGGGCCTTACCTAAACACAGGAAGGATGGCTCCCCCCCAACACCCACCGCCGCCACAACCCCAGCCCCAGCCCCAGTCCACCAGGTACTTTCTTAAGGATCATAATATGGTTCCACCAAGACCCCTGCGGTGGTGAAGGATGGAAAACCCCATTATCCTGACTTTTGCAGACTTGCAATCTGGGATTCAAAGACATTAAGCAATACTGTCAGAATCACATGGTAAACGAGAGTGGGATTGAAATAATACAAGTCAGACCTCTCTACTTCTGACAGAGAGGTGACAGTGAACTTAGAATTATAACCATCTCTAAAAAAATCCAGGAGCTCCTCTTCACAAAGCATAATTAGTACAGGAAAGGGGCCACTAATAGATTTTGGGATTTAAATAGCAAACAACATGAAAATTCTACTGCAAATTATGAAAGTATGCACTTAAAATGTGGGTTATAGTTTCTGCTATGTGCAACATCAGGATAAATAGTCAAATTGATTTCTCTGAGCATAATTTTTCTTGCACAATCTTATAATAGAACCATATAACATCTTTTGCTTCATTTTTGCCTTGAGAAGAACAGTTACAGAGTCGTTTCATTCGCTGTCCTAAGAGCTCTTCCTTATTCCTTGGTCACTGGAATCTTTCTGACACCCAAAACCCTCTGTTAATCCCCCTTTGTTATCCCTGTGTCCACTCACCAACAGCTTGGCCGGTTGTTGGCTCCCCCATGTGACTCCAGCCAACATCTCTTTCCTCATGTTAAGAAGGGATATGTGAAGGCAGGCTAACTTTAACAGAGGTCAGCTCACTAAACAAGTGCTTTTGTGTTGGTATGACCTTTTCTTTGGTTTATTTGTAACTCAAGGTCTAAGACACTGAATTTTCCATTGACCAGGGCTGTCCCTTCACTGCCTCCTTTTCCTTGCCACCATCAAGGAGGATCAAGTTAGGCTGGATTTTTTTAAACTTGACATCGGAATTCACGTCTATGGTCATCATCCGTACTTGACCCTCTTTGAGATCAAGTATGGATGATGACCATAGATACTTGAAATTCACATAGTATAAGATTAGCCATTTTAAAGTGAATGATTCATTAACATTCAGTAGGTGCCCAATATGGTACAGCCATCCCCGTAGATACTTGAAGGAAGAGCAAACAGTCAGTCCCTCCACTGTTCTTTGCCTAAAACTTTGTTTCTAGACTGAAGGTTGGGGTTGCCTTGGTGCCATTGTTATTTGCAAATTGTCCCTTTGGGGTTCCCGTGGAAGGCTGGGACCAGTGGTAGGGAGGCAACAGGAAGCCAAGTCCTGGATTTCCAAGCCAGGATTAGGTTTCTTGACCACCTCTTCATTCAGGGACCTGGAAGACAGCATCTTCTTCATTCGTCTGTTCATTTATTGAAGTAGTTATCAATCAAGAGGCATATCAAATAGCTAATAAGTGATAGATAAAATTCTAAGAGTTGCAAGGGTAGAAATGGGCAGCACACAGTCACTACCACCAAGAAACTTAAAACCTAGTTGGAGAGAAAAGATGTACACATGAGACATTTACTAATAATTATTAGTAGTTTCAAATAGTTATATTTGAAAAATGTTTTATGATTTTTAATTATGTCTTCTTTTAACTCCCAAACATTCTGCAAGGAGAACTGAGCTATTATTATCACTAATTTATAGATCTGAGAACAGGTTGAGGGTGATTAACATATTCGGTAGCCAGGTTTCTCCTTATCAAGTCCAGTGCTCTTTCTAGAACATCCATTTTTTCAACCTATATAAAAACGCCAGTTGTTATTCAGCTATAAAAAAGAATGAAGTGCTGATACAGCCTACAAGGTGCATGAGCTTTGGAAACATGCTAAATGAAAGAAGCCAGACACAAGACGTCACATCGGATATGTGTCCATTTGTGTGTTTGTAATGCTTAGAATATGCAATTCCATAGAAACCAAAGGCAGACTGGTGATGGACTGTGGCTGGGGATAGCAGGGAATGGAGAGTAACCGTTTAATGGGTACAGGGTCTTATTTTGGGGTGATGAGTTTGGAACTAGATAACGGGGATGGCTGTACCATATTGGGCACCAATGTTACTGAATGTTACTGAATCGTTCACTTTAAAATGGCTAATTTTATACTATGTGAATTTCACTTCAATAAAAAAGTTTTTAAAATATCAATTAATTTTCCTATGAATCTAAAACTGCTGAAAGAAAATAAAACCTGAAGAACAGAGAGCAGAGTCAAATAACTGTGGAAGAGATGCTAGTAGTCCAGCTGTGACTGGGGGCAGAGGTCAAGTGCAAGGTACTCATTGGACATGACTTTTCTATAGTCATGGTAACTAAGGAATTGAAGAGGTATGGCCGGGGACTCTTGTCCTGTCACCTGCCCTCCTAGCCCTGAGTTCTCTTTTGGAGTATTTACCATAATCGCTACTGTGTGTGTGTGCCTGCCTGTCAGGTGTCTGTCTTCCCCATTAGCCTCTCTGCTTTATAATAACTAGTTGGTCCTTTTCACAACTGCCTCCACAGTATCTCACACAGAGCAGGAACTCAGTAAATAAAAGAGCTCTGGTTTTAATTGTCTACCTCCAAAAAAAAAAAAAAAAACTGTGCTACCTTGAGAAACTTATTGAACCTCTGTGGGCCTCAAATGCTAGGCTTCAGACCTTTGCTCAGTTGCTTTCCTGGGCTCCACCCACATAATGGGAAGGCTAAGCCTGACTCCTTAGTGTTGCTGTAGAGGTTTTTTCTAACTGGGGTGTTGCTACCCTAACTGTGATACCTCTGTGTATTTCTCCATAGCATCCAGAAAACTAGATTTGTTGTGAGCAAATATCACTACATTATTCCAGTAGGGATTTTTTCCTCTCCCCTGGGGTATATTGCCACCTTTACTTGTGTTCTACAAAGAAAGAAGGAACAGCAAGAACACTTTCAGGGAGCTTTTAAAATAATTTTTTAAACCTCTTCAAAGAGCTGAGAAGGCACTGCTCTTGGGCCTTTGACATGCCGGCCCCTTCCTGGGCACAATCTTGTGATGATTTAACCCTAGCACAACAAGGCAGGGACCAGTTTTCCTCATCTTACAGATTGGGGTCCAAGACGAACAACTTGTTGCAAACCTGCAGCAAATCTGTGTGACTGGGCTGAGGCCTCAATTCTGAGATCTCAGCCTCTTGGGAAACTACTAAGACGGGTTCCAGGGTCTCTCCTGGCGATCTGCAGCGAATGGGGTGGGGGGACAATTACCATCTGGAACAGGTTAGTTTCACTCCTGCCTGGAGGGCGGAGGATGGACTCAATGACCCCTGCAAGTCCCTCTCTGCCCGATGCCTCTCCAGTTACCTTCTCCAGTTTCCAGCAAACATGCTTTCTCTAGGGAAAAATGAATCCGGGGCTTCAGCTTCCCTTGGGAGTCTGTAAACCATTCTACTTTCCAGTTTGGGGAATATGAGCTTCATGAGAGAAAATGCCCAGCAGGCTGTCAGAGGAAACATTGCAACAACAACTCTGTATATTTAGATTCTTCCTAGCAACACATGCTCCTGAAGGATGCAGTACAAACGGAAGGCAGAACATCTGAGTCCCCTTCCTGGGTCCCCTGACCACCTCAGGGCCCTTGATTGGTTGGCTTCTCTGTTTGATGCCCTGGCACCCTCCTTACCTGGCGTGGGTGTAGGAGATTAACGTCACAGGCCAGCACTGCCCAGTGATGGAGCTTCATCCTTGGGAGTTCCAGTGTTTCCTGGTTCCTCTGTCTCTGATTTATCTATTTATTTTGCATTTCTGGGAATGGAACCCAGGACCAGCACAGAACCACCTCCCCAGCCCTCAATTTCTATTTCCTGAACCCAACCTAGGACATGCAGCCTAACAGAGGATTTCTCTGATGCTTTGTGGCCTGAGGATAATGATGAGATTAGATCCCATTTAAACTATTTACTGAATATTTATTTTGGTGAACACTCTAAAGGCAGTACTGCATTTCACTTCACACCAACCACATAAGAACAATGAGATTCAGAAAGATTTGGTTCAAGATCCCATCCAGCTAGTGAATGGCAAAGCTAGGGTTGGAGCCTATCCTGTCTGGCTTCAGGGCTCAGAATTTTTACCATAACACTCAACTCTTAGATGGAAGTCTGGGCTTTGTAAAAAGTCACATATCATTTGGACACCAAAACACTGGCATTCTGCAGGCCTTTTTAAAAAATATTTTTATAATGAAAGTTTTCAAACATACAGAAAAGTCACAGGAGTAGGAAATGAACCCCCATCCCCCAGGTTTAACAATTACCAACATTTTTTGCCATACGTCTATCCATTTTTTCTTTTTCTTTTTTTTTTCCTATAGTACTTTAAAGGAATTCCTGACATTCTGTGTCATTTTGCCCCTAAATACTTCCATATGTAGCTCTTAAAAGAGGGGAGGAGGGAGGAAGAAGGGATTTCTTACCTAACTACAAAACCAAACACCTAACACAAATCATAATTTCCTCTTATCACCTAATAACCAGTTCAAATCAGATTTCTCCTAGTGTGCCCCAAATGCATTTTTACATTTGGTTTGTTCAACTAAAAGGCCAAACAAACCCACCTACAGTATTTGATTATGTCTCCTAAGTCTTTTAACTCAGAATTTTATCTTCTTTTTGTTTTCTGTGTCACTGATCCTTAAAGAGACTGTCCATTGTCCTGCAGAACACTCATCGTCTGGATGTGTCGGATGACTTAGTGGTGGTGATGTTTCACTTGTTCCTCTGTCTCCTGTGTTTTCTGATGAGGTGTAAATCGGATGGTTTGGTGAGGCTCATTTGGTAGCCAGAGCACCTCATGGATGGTGCATTGCTTCTCCAGGTACCTCATGGCTGCTTGTCCCAATTTTTAGTGCTGATAAAGATCATTGTGCTGAGAGGGGTTCCCAGAAATTTTCAGGGCTTACAGAGACAAAAGATAGATTTATTACACAATTCTTGGATTCTGGGCCATGTATGGTGTTCTCGTGGTTGTCAGGCTTAAGGCTGATCCTAGTGACATGGGGAAACCAGTTTTTTCGGCTTTGAAAGGGCTGCAGATTTTAGGGTCTTAGGGCCTCCTTTGTTTGGGGTTGGCGGGGTTGTGGGGGAGAGCCTATCTAAGGTGTGGTGTGAGAGTTCTTGCCCATTTACAAGTGCAGACAGCTGGGGGTGAGATTCGTATTCATAGCTGATGATTCAGAAACTAGAATCTGGTGCCTGGCTGACTCTTGGCACCAGAGGGGTGGTCCAGAGACAGGAAATAGGAATCAGTGGAGAAAGGACAAACACCAAGCAGGGTGGCTTGAGAAAATTGCTCAGGTAGAGAAACCAGAAAAAATGCTGATACTCTCAGATGAAGGATGCTGAAGGAGACAGGAAGTTGGCAGAATCTAAGCTAAAAACCATGAAAAGAGGGCTTGGGTTGGGGATTATCTGTGGAACCCAGCCAGAAGAGACTCAGAGCCCTCAGAGGGAAGCCCCTCTCTAGATCACCTGTTCTACCGTCTCCTTTTGGAGATGAAGACACTGGGCTCAGGAAAGAGCAGTCAGTTATTTAAAGTGGCGCGGCCGGGAGAAGCACTCAGTTCCCCTGGTTCTCACCAAGCCCTTCCACTTCACCACACCACTCTGCTCTTCCTCCTCAAGGACCAGTGGCTGCTGCAAGAAGTCTAGCTGCCCTGGGGTGAAGGAGGTCTGCACCAAGAAGCCAGACTTCTTTTGTGGTAAACCAGATGAAGCCAGGCTTCTGTGACTAAGCCATATGCCTGTAATTTGCTTAAGTCCATGTAACTTGTGCCCTGTTATTCTTCTCACTGTGTGAACTGGTTAGTAGATGAGTGTAGATGAGAAGAACTATAGAAGGTGCACAGTTAGACTGTGAGGGTCCACACCGGGCTCTAAGTTCAAAGAACAAAACCTCTGCACATCCTCACCCCTTGGCCCATTAAACAATTAAGGCTGAAGAACAGGGAGAGAGCCAGACTGAATGATTCCTCATTTGTTTCTTGGTTGGAGAGGCTCCTGGAGAGCAGTCTTGAATTACTCATCTATATATTCCTAGCATTAGGACTGGGGTTATAGCTCGGTAGCTTGCCTGGCATGCACAAGGTTCTGGGTTTGATCCTCAGCACCACAAACAAGGGGAAGAAAGAAAGAAAATTAGGAAAGAAAAATATTCCTAGTATTTACAAAAGAGTAGCTCATGATAAATGGCATTTAATAAATACAAATAGTTGAAGGAAGGAAGGAAGGAAGGAAGGAAGGAAGGAAGGAAGGAAAGAATATATAGGAATGTACATTATCTTGATCATAATCCCCTTAATCGATGCCTCCTCACTGGTCTCAGTCTTGTATTCTAGAAAGTGATCTTCCAATCTTGTTTACCCCACCCTCTCTCCACAAAATTTGAGAAATTATGTTCCCTTTTTGATTTGTAAGTCAGCATTTAATAGTTTACATCAAAAGTTTTAATATGTAGTTCACATGGATATACTTTCCAGAACACTATAAATATTGACATTCTAAAGTAAAAATCTTAAATCACACTTTTGCATATGTCCAGTGGAAGTAATTTTTTGATACATAACATCTCACATTTACAAATTTTGTGAACAAATTATTTTTTCTAGTTGGAAATCTTATGTTGTTTCCTTTTCTCTTTGAAATTATATCTCTACATCACTTGTCAAAATTTTTAGCAACTAGTATTTGGTAACATAAGTTTTCCAATTTCCTAAAACTCTTGTATCCTAATTGTCAAATTTTTTCTGTATTTAATTATGGTGATGATTATTATTAGTATAGCAATTGATCAAAACAATATATACTATGACACATTTTTAAAGTAAAAAGCTGAGATTACCCATTTAAGACTATCTCCTCATTCATAAACAAACTTCAACAAATTTAAAAGAGTTGTATAATATAGTTGGTTCTCAAACTACAGTACACTCAAACTAGGAATCAATAACAGAAAGATAACAGGGAGCTATCAAAACACTGTGAACTAGTCCATGGGAAGAGAGAACGCCTCAAGGGAAATCCAAAAATACAGTGAACAGAAAGAAAATGAAAATACCACATATCAAAAGTTATGGGACGCATCTAAACAGTGCTGAAAGGAAAATATGTAGCACTAAATGCTACATTGGGAAAGAGGAAAAGCACCCTGTCAGAAGCCCAATACCCTACCTCAAGAACCCAGAAAACAAAGACCATAATCTCAGCTGCAAATGAAAGATGGGAAATAATAAAGACTAGAAATAGGTGAAATTTAGAAAAGGAAAAAGCAAGATAAAAATCTATCAAACAAAGCACTGGTTCTTGGGAAAGATCAATAAAATTGACAGACCTCTAGCAGGACTGACAAAAGACAAAGACAAGATACACGAACCCTGTATGGAAACTGGGAATGTCACTGCAGACTCCAAACAAGAGTGATAATAAAGAATGCTACAAGCCACTTCACTGTTATAAATTTGACAACTTAGATAAAGTGGACCAATTCCTAAAAACCAGAAATTATCACAACTCACCCAATATGAAATAAATAATGAGAGTAACTATGTAATTATTAGGAAAATTAAACTCATAATTTAAAAGTTCTCAAAAGATAGATTTTCAGTCCTATATGGAGTTTACTGGAGAATCTACCAAAGGTTTAGAGAAGAATTAGCACCAGTTCTATAAAATCTCTTCCAGAAAGTTAAGGAAGAGCAAATACTTGTCAGTTCATTTTATGAAGCTAGTACTATCCTGATACCAAACCTAGAAAGAAGATAGTACACAAAAAAGAAAGATATAGACCAATACGTTTTATAAGTGTGGACTTAGAATTTTACTTTATTTTATTTTATTTTTTTTGCTGTACTGGGGATTGAGCCCAGGGCTTCCTGTACACTAGGCAAGTGCTCTACCACTGAGCTACATCCCCAGCCCTTAGACACAGAAATTCTTTTTTTTTTTTTTAAGAGAGAGAAAGAGAGAATTTTTTAAAAATATTTATTTATTTATTTATTTTAGCTTTCGGTGGACACAACATCTTTATTTTATTTTATGTGGTGCTGAGGATCGAACCCAGTGCCCCGCGCATGCCAGGCGAGCATGTTACCGCTTGAGCCACATCCCCAGCCCCCAGAAATTCTTTATAAAATATTAGTAGGGCTGGGATTGTGGTTCAGCGGTAGAATGCTCGCCTAGCATGGGTGGGACCCGGGTCCGATTCTCAGCACCACTTAAAAATAAAGGCATTGTGTTGTGTTCATCTACACCTAAAAAATAAATATTTAAATAAAATAAAATATTAGCAAATAGAACTCGGCAATGTATAAAAAGAACTATAGACCATGACCAAATGGTATTTATTCCAGTGAAGCAATACATTTAGTATTCTAAAATGTATCAGTGTAATCAATTCTATTAATAAGCTAAGGAAAAAAAATTCCATGTCAATTGACAAAATAAAAACATTTAACATTCATTCATGATCATAAATGTCTGAGTTTAAAAGAAAACAGATAGAGAAGAAGTTCTTCAACTTGAAAAAGAACATCTACCAAAACAAAACAAAACAACCCTGCAGCTAGCATCATTTTTAAAGATAGAAAATCAAATGCTTTCCCTCCAAGTTTGGGAACCAGTCATGGATGTTTACTCTGAACTATTATTCAGCATGGTGCAGGAAGTTCTGGACAGGGCAAATAGAAAGAAAGGGCAGAGAGGAAGAAGAAAAGAGAAGCATATAGATCAGACAGAACTAAAACTCTTTTGCAAATAACACGATTATCAATGAAAAAAATCCCAAGAATCTATAAAAAACTCAAAGAACTAATAGGTAAGTCTAGCAAGATCACAGAATAAGAGATAAATACACAAAAATCTATCAATTATATTTTCACATATATGCAGTAAATATGCGGACACCAAAATTAAAATTATAATTGCTCCAATAAAGTGAAATACTTAGGTCTAACAAAACATGTACAATACTTGTACACCAAAAAATTTCACCATATTGATGAAATAAATCAATAAGGTATAAATAAATGGCCAGGTGTTGGTAGTACACATTTGCAATCCTAGAGACTTGGGAAGCTGAGGCAAAAGGATCCCAAGTTTGAGGTCAGTCTCAGTGACTTGGCAAGATTCTGTCTAAAAAAAAAAAAAAAAGGTCTGGGGATATAGCTCACTGGTAAACTGCCCCTGGTAAACTGGGGGTTCAATCTTCAGTACCAGAAAGAAAAAAAATCTGAATAAATGGAGAGATGTGCTGTGCTTATGCATTGAAAGACTCAACATAGTAAATATGTGAATTCTTCCCAGATTGGTAGATATGCAGAGTACAATTCTTATCTAAATCTCAGCAAGATTCTTTGTTGATATACACACAGATTATTCTAAAATTTACATAGAAAGAAAATGCAACTAGGTTAGCCAAAACAATTTTGACAAAATATAGAGAGAGATTGGAAAAGTAAGTCTACAATGATTTTTTTTAATATTTTTTTTAGGTGTAGTTGGACATAATACCTTTATTTTACTTATTTATTTTTATGTGGTGCTGAGGATTGAACCCAGGGCCTTGCACATGTTAGGTGAGTGCTCTACCGCTGAGCCACAACCCCAGTCTACAATGATTTTAAGACTCATTTTATAGCAATGATAAACAAAGCTATGTGGCAAAAGAATTGACATAGTGATCAATGGAAAGAATAGAGAACCTAGCTAATATAGTAAGAGAAGAAAAGGAAATAAACAGTACACACATTGAGAAAAAAGAAAATAAAATTTTCTCTGCTTGCAGGTAACATGAGTATTTATGTAGAAAATCCAAAAATACTGACCAAAATCCAAAAATTCCTCAAACAAATGATTACAGCAAGTTTGCAGGATACACAGTTGGTACAGTCAGGAACTGCCGCAAAGACTTTGTGTCACTGAATGTGTTTCACATAGGGCACAACATACCATATATCCTAGGTGTGCACTAGGCTTTACCATCTAGATGTATATAACTACACTCTGTGATGTTTGCACAAGAGTGAAATTCTCAACAGTTCTCAAAAGGTATCCCTACTATTAAATGATGCTTGACTCTACACAAAAGTGAATTGTTTTCCTATAAATCAACTGAGGAATGGTTGGAATTGAAGATTAAGAACTTATCAGCATTTATATTAACACTTCCCAAAATGAAATACTTGGATATAAATCTAACAAATACAAGAACTACATGAGGAAACCTATAAAAAAAAAACTATGAAAAATATCAAAAGTCTAAATAAGTGGAGAGATAGTCTATGTTCATAGACAACACTCAATAGAGTTAAGATGTCAGTTTTTTCCAAATGACTTGTAGATTCAACACAATCACAGTCAAAATCCCAGAAAGTTATTTTGTGGATGTTGATGAACTGCTTCTAAAGTTCATATGGGAAGGCAAAAGACTCAAAATAGTCAACAGAGTATTGAACAAGAGCAAAGGTTGAAGGACTGACCCTAACCAACTTTAAGATACACTATAAAGCCTCAACGACCCAAGGAGTGGGAAGGAGGTAGAAAAAGAGACAAATAGATCAATGGAAGAGAATAGAGAGCTCGGAAGTAGACCCATACAAGTACAGCTGACGGAATTTGTTGTTGTTGTTGTTGTACTGGGGATTGAGCTCAGGGCCACTTACTACTTGAGCCAAGTCCCCAGCCCCTTTTATATTTTTATTTAGAGACGTGGTCTCACGGAGTTGTTTACGGCCTTGCTGGGTTGCTGAGGTTGGCTTTGAACTCTTGATCCTCCTGCCTCAGCCTCCAGAGCTGCTGGGATTACAGGCATGCGCCACCAAGCCCAGCAGTCAACTGATCTTTAACAAATTAGAAAAGGTAATTCCATGGAGAAAGGATAGTATTTTCAACAAAGTGCTAAGAACAACCAGACATCCAAATGTAAATTAATTAAGTATCTTAAATAAGAATCTAGGCACAGATCTAACCTTTTCCACAACTCTGAATGGATCATAGACATAAATGTAAAATGCTAATTATAAAATTTCTAGAAGATGATATAGAAGAAAATCTAAGTGAACTTGAGTTTGGCAATGACCTTTTTAGATACAATACCAAAAATATGATCCAGAAAAGAAAAAGTTGATAAATTGGACTTCATTTAAAATTAAAAGCTGCTGTGAAAGTCACTGTTAAGAGAATGAAAAGACAAGTCACAGACTAGGAGAAAATCTTTTCCAGGCACACATCTGATGGTGGATTTGCACACAGAATATACAAAGAACTCCTAAAACCCAATAGTGAGGAAACAAAACGCACAATCAAAAAGTAAGCCAAAGATCTAAATAGACCCTTTACCAGATTGCAAATATAAACATGATAAGATGCTCAACAATATAGTCATTAGGGAATTGCAAATAAAACAAGATCCTGGGGTATAGTCATTAGAATAGTAGCTAAAATCCAAAACATCGACAATGCCAGACATTGACAAGGAGACAGAACAACAGCAACTCTCTCATTATGCAAAATGATACAGCCACTCAGGAAGAATATCTGGCATTTTCTTACAAAGCTAAATGCAGTCTTCCTATATGACCCAGCAAAGGCACTCCTTGATATTGACCCAAACAAGTGTTAATAGAAGGTTATCCTTAATTGCCCAAACTTGGAAGCTACTAAGATATCCTTCCATAAGTGAATAAACATCGGTACATGCCTGAAATGACATATTATTCAGTGGTGAAAAGAACTAGGAAGCCATGAAAAGACATGGAGGAACCTCAAAAGCTATGGCTATGAGAAAGATGCCAGTCCAAATCAACTTCACACCATATGATTACAGTTATAGAACATTCTAGAAAAGGTCAAACACAGTAAAAATACCAGTTGCCATTAGAAGGAAGGAGGGATGAATAAATAGGTAGAGTGTGGAGGATTTTTATGGCAGTGAACTCTTTTGTCTAGTGTATTTAGATATTGCATACTATTTTGGTACTGTGTGGGGGAAATGTGATAGTATGCACTTATCAAAACCTATAAAACTATATGACAGGAAAAGTTAACCCTAAGGTAAGCTATGGACTTTGGGTGATAATGTACAACTAGTTCATTAGGCATTGATTTAACTAATAAAACTAATAATGTAACTAATGAATAATCAATTTAGTCAATAGTATATAAATATTGATTCATTAGTTGTAACAAATGTACTATTTTAATGCCAGGTATTGATCATAGAGGAAACTGCTGTCTTGGGAGAAGACGGGGGAGAAAGTACGTGGTACCTCTCTCTACACATTGCTCAGTTTTTCTGAAAACCTAAAACTGCTCCAAAAAATGCGTCTATTTTTAAAAATAGTTAAATCTCCCATAAAGAAAAATTTGAAACAATTTATTTATCTACTTTTCATTTCACTCCTAGCCCCTTGAGGGCTGGTCTGTGCTCTGTAACTTCCTTTCAGAGAGTCATATGTAGAAAGGGAGAAAAAAGTAAACTGGGCAGTGGAGAAACCTGGTGAACACATGCTAACGCTCTACCCAGGTGATCAAGGTTGAGGTTGTCAGTAATGTGGAGTCAGCCCAAGTAGCTGGGATTACAGGTGTGCACCACAGCACCTGCTATGCAAATTTTCTATAAATCAAACTATTTTAAAATTAAATGTATCTTAAAATAACATGTAAGCAAGGCATGCTAGTGAACATTTGTAATCCCAGTGATTTTGGGAGACTGAGACAGGAGGATCACAAGTTCAAGGACAACCTCAGCAACTTAGCAAGACTATCTCAAAAAGGGCTGGGAATCTAGTTCATTGGTAGAGTGCCACTGGGTTCAGTCACCAGTACAGCAAAATAATAATGAGGAGGAGGAGGAGGAGGAGGAAATGTGTCAAGCCCAGTAAAGAATCTGGATCACTCGTGCGTGGTTGGTGGTAATATAAAACAATGCGACCACTCTGGAAGAATTTGGCACTTTCTTTAAAAATTTAAACATGCAATTCATATAATCCAGCAATTGCAATCCTAGATATTTATGCCAAAGGAATGAAAACTTGTGTTTACACACACAAGCTGTGCATAAATTTTTATAGAAAGTTTATTTGTAATAGTCCCAAACTTGAAACAACTCAGTCGTCCTTCTATGAGTGAATAATTCAACACACCAGGACACAGCCATACTGTGGAATATTATTCAGCAATGAGAAAGAAGAATCTATTGATACAACAACCTGCATGAATCTCCGGATACCTGTGTTGACTGAAGAACAGGGGGAAGGGGATCCAATTCCAGAAAGTTAAGTACTGTGTGATTCCATTCATATATCATTCTTGAAATAATGAATTTAAAGAAATGGAGAAGAAAAGAGTGGAGGGACAGAGTAAGAGGGAAGTAGTTGTGATTGTAAGAAGGTGACATCGACATCCTTGTGATTCTTAAAATGCTTTACATGTAACTACACCAGTACCAACACCCCAGTCCGACCCCATACTGCCCAGAGTTCCGGGAGTCGAGCATCCAGGGATCTCGGTATTGTTTCCAAAACTGCATGTGGTTCTACAAATTTCTCAAAAGTTCAATTAAGAATTTTAAAATTAGAAAGGGATTTCTTAATGAAATTAGTTTTAATTAATGCATTCATGCATGATATTACTTGTTATTAAAACTAGACCAGGGGCAGCATCTATTCTGGTCCTACTTTTCATTTTTATAGGAGTCGTGCTGGGAAACTTTGTTCACATAAGTAAGTTTGGATAGAGTTTTATTATAGCAATATGATTTAACTCTCTGAACTCTTTCCAAGTGCTATGCCAAAAATAACATACTGCTCTATCATCAAGAATTATTTTTAATAATCTATCAGCTGACAACTCGATTAAGTCCTCCTCTGATATCATTGAAGGCAAAGAATTGGAAAACATTTGGCATGCAAATAATTACTACTCATTGTGGCCATTATTAAATTTCTCTGTTCCTGGGAATTCACTTTACCAAGACTTTATAAATGATTATTCATTATCCTTTTTAGTTATTTTCTTAGAGGCAACTTCTAATTAATAGATTTAGAAAGGGTTACAGGAATTGAAATATTGCTCATTTCAATACATATTTCCCCAAATTTTATTTTGTACACTGATTTTAGATTATTATATATGCTGTACTTATATTGTCCTCAAATTTTTAAGATCTGCAGATTTAGTGCATTCAATTTATGAATAGCATTCACAATTTAGTCTAATTGTAGAAGACTGTCATCAGTATACAATTAATCACCCAGAGTAAATTTATTCTTTGTCCCCCACCAAAGAACACTTACTTTTCATTTTTCAATCCAATTCAATGAGTTCATATATATCTTCCCATGACAAATATTTTAAATTTTAATTCAAAGATGACAGAGATAGATAGATAGATATCGATACAGGAACAGGACATGACGCCTACTATGAATTTATAACCTAGATAAAACAATTTGAGCACCTCTTCAACACTTTCTACCCTTTTTCACTTCATTTTCCTGGGATTAGGATTTGCAGGATGACAGTCGCTGGAAGAATGGAGAGAATCGTCAAACAAAAATCGCTCTGTTGCAATGTATCTGTATTCAAAATCTCCCCTAAAGGAACAAAGCGCTCTGTCTCTAATGCCACGCTTTGTCCTTAACAGAAATGCGCACAGGACAGGGCAAGGCACACTCTGAGGATCTGTGTGGCCCTTGTTAAAGTTTCAAGCTGTCCTTTGGTGTCCTGGAGGTTTGTACCCTTGGTCTAATGCACCATAGGCAGGTCTGGGATGGGAGAGATTAACAATTATTTTCCTCTTTGGAAAGTGGGAGGAGGGCTATTGAGAAAGGGCAGGCGGGACCAGAGAACACACCTGAACCTCCAACTACACACGCGTTTCTGGGTAGATGGCTTTAGGAAGGGCCAATGTGGAAATGAGGAACTGGAAGTGATGCATGCCTGGACAGACCTGCACTAGCCCCCTGTCCCTTCCGGGAGATTCACCCAGCTGGTAAACTGCTCTTCCAGGGCCCTCTTCTCCCAATCCACACACGGAAGCAGTGTGTGTGGAGGCCCAGAAAGTTCTTCCACCCGTTCTTTCACCCCGCCTGACTCTTAACCAATGACATATCTGCTCATGTGGTCAGTGCTGAAACGTGCCCCAAGTACAACAGTGAGACACAGAGAAGCAGGAGTCCAGAGTCTTCAGGAAGTCAACAGCCCACGACATGAGGCTAGGCAGACACCCAGGAAGCAAACGCACCACATGTGAGGTGTGTGTGAGAACATGGCAAAGACATTTATATGTTAGCGGAAGGGAAGGACAAGATGGCTGTAAAGGTTTAAAGGGACTGGAAATTTTTGGTCACAGAGACTGAGGTTTCCTGGTTTCAGTTGTTTTAGAGATTCAGAGAAGGGCATGAATGAGATTTGATGGCATAAGGTCAATGGTGGAGACCTTTTCAAAACTGTCATGGCTGTCTCCTGGTGAATGAAAATGACCTGCAATTCTTTCCTCTCCATAGATAAGATTGGGTCTTGAGCCAGATTTTTATGTTTAGTCATAGGAAAAAGAAAGAAAAACCGAGAGAAAAAGAGAGAGGAATTTGCAGTCTTGGAATTTCCACTCAACTTCTGAACTAGTGGTAGCCAAATGGATTAATTTATACTAAAGTGTTAATGGCTCCCAGTAGTTACATCAGCCAATGATCCCTTCTAGCTCAAAGGGTTTGTGAAATGGAGTATACATTAAGGAATCAAAGTAACAAAGGAATAATAAAGAAGGAGAACTAGGGAAATGGAATGGGGGAGAGATTTTGTTCTCACCCTCAGGCAATCTAATCAGGAAATTTCCTGCAATAGCAGTAACTCCTCCAGCGCATGGATAGGGCCAATAGATACCATCTGCCAGTAGATGGCGGTCTTCATATTAACTGGCTGTTCCCTGGAACAGCCCTTCTTTGTACTAGATCATATGGGTAGGGGTTGGCTGGCTTAATGCATGGGTGGAATAGAAAGCTACCGGGCACAGGGTGAACTGGAGAACACTGGGTGGTATCTCCACCTGCTCAAAATTAACTTTCTCCCGGGTTCTGCCATTTTTGTCTAATATTCCTATCTATTCCACCCTTTGTGGAGGTGGGCAGATGGCAGGCAGGACGGAAAACTGGAGTTAGTCATTAACACTTTAGCAGGAACTAATTTGGTATATTCACCTGGGAGAGAAAGGAACTTGATACAAGACTCATAAGTCTACAGGAGGATCTGCCAAGCTTTGGTGGTCATGTAAGTAGACCATTTTGAGAATAAGCTAGAGGAGTGGGCAGGCTCTGGGCCCCAGAGTTATGGTTTTCTTTTATAAAGAAAAAGAGGACAGGCAGAAAAGAAATGGCAGAGTGAAACCATGGACAGGCTGTTGCCTTCAGCTGCCACAGCATCGTGGAGGACAGGGTCCCCCCAGGTGCGAGGAACAGCCCAGAAAGCTCCTTGTACCTTGGCTGTGTGCAGACGGGCACTTCTCTGGCTCCCAGCATGATGCCTGCACTTTCTTGGTGTCTCTACCCCTGGCCTGAGAAGAGAGGGGACCCAGACAAAGAGGAGTTGTTCAGAGAGGGGCCAAGATGTGGAGAAGACCTTGGCAACCCAGCAAAAACATGCTCAATAAGACGCAGTTTTCAAAGATTCCAACAGCTGCCATGCAGAACACATGAGCCCAAGAGTGGAACTCAAAGTTATAGAGAAATGGATCATAAATGCAACAGAAGGAAACTGTCACCTTCTGTCCTAGCCAGCCCAAGGCCGGTGACCATGGTAGTGTCAGGACTCACGCTGGGAACCACTGCTCAGCCAGGCGCTCCGTTTCACATGCCTGATCTCCTTTAATGATGACATTTCTGTGAAGCAGGCATCATTATTATACTTTCACACACGAGGAAACGGAGACATAAAGGAGTTTAAAATATATATGTATATGTTGAATGTGCACCTGAGCGTCTGGTCACTGGTGAGGCTGCCTTGGGAGTCGAGTCCCCAGCACAGAGGCAGCGGAGCCCAGGTGGGAGGACTTCTGCAGGAAGGCTGCAAAGGAGACTCCAGGAATTCAGTGATCTGAAAGTCCTCCCAACCGTTAGGGCTTGATGGAGTGAATACTCAATCATTCAGCCACTAGGCATGGAGTGCCAGGCCCTAGGAACCCAGAGAGATCATATTACCAAAAGCCAGGGAAAGAGGAGGGGGTCTGGAGGAGGCCATGGGAAGCATGCTTTAAGCTGAGACCTGAAAGCTGAGTTAAGAAATATGGAGAACAGCCCCTATAAAGCCCCAAGGCACAAACACCTTTGTTTTGTTTTGTTTGGGGAAGGGCAGGGTAACTGGGGATTGGGCACAAGGGTGATCTACCACTGAGTTACATCCCCAGTCCTATTTATTTTCTTTTGAGGTGGGGGTTTTGCTAAGTTGCTGAGGCTGGCCTCGAACCTTCCACCCTCCTGCCTCAGTCTCCTGAGTCGCTGGGATATCAGGCTTGCACCACCCAAACTGGCAAGACCTCGATCTTTGAAAAAAGAAATGTGGGTAGAGTCAAGGAAGAGGAGCTGAGCACGCGTGAGGTGGAGAACTGAGCGGGAGCTACGGCCTGCGAGGAGGGGTGAACCGGGTGCAGATTTTATCCTTACGGCAGGAGAGAAGAGGTTTTTTAAGCTGGGCCCAGTAACCATGAGATGTGTGTTTTCTGAGACTCCTGCGATTGCTGCACAGGGTCTGGGACCCAGGAGAAGACTTGTAGGATTACTTGAGGAAAGTGATTGCAGGACAGGAAATTGCCCTCTTTCCAAATGGTTCTCCAGGCACTGCCCACCCACACGGGTCAGTGTACATTTTCCTGCAGGGGAAGGAGATCAAGTCAGAAGAGAGAAGACAGGCTTGGGTGCTGGTGGAGGTCTCATCAGCTTGAGCCTCCCTGCAGCTGGGCTTCTGGCCCACCCTCTGGCTGAGCTTTTCAGATCTGCCTTTGGTGATGTGCTGGGGGCTCCTGTGCACCCTTCCATAACCAGTGACAGCTGTGCTGAGCTGTAGCCCCAAGTGTCCACCTCCCACATGGCCCCTAGTGATTGGTTCCTTCCCACCACCCAAGGGAAGGTGTGGGAAGTTGGAGCTGAATTACTGGGCAGCCGCTGGGGAGTCGAGCAGAAGGAAAGCCTGGGAAATATCCTGGGAAGAAAAACTCTAAGTCAGATAATCAGTCCAAACTCTAAACAAGAGTTAAGGAAGGGGTCGTGCAGATCTGGCAATTTATGGTACCAACAAAGCATGCAGCGGAAGAACAAAGGACCCTGAGTTAGGAGCCTCTGACCATTCCTGTTTCCCCCCAACTTCCTGGGTGACCCTGAATAAGACATCTGACCTTTTCTCTGTTTTCCCACTCTCACTCTCAGGGTTACTAGTATTTATCATTTTTGTCTTGGTTAGAAAGAGAAGTGTTCTGAAAGTTAGAATCCTGATGCACGAGGAAGGCAGTGGTGGTGTGAGGACAGTTACCGGGTAGCAGGGTTGGGAGGGAGCCAGGCGGTGCATCCAGCTGTCCATAATGTCACGGGTTCTTTCCACTGGAAAGAAATACTCCATGTCCTGGTACTTCTTTGCAGTCTCATGCTGCAGGGCCCCTCCTCAAAGTCACTTTTCTGCCACTCAGCCCCGGGCCACTCAGCCCTGGGAGGCATAAAACCTTTGTTAAGGGGACACTTTGGAAATACCTTCATTCTCATTAAAAAGCAGCTTTACTAACGCCAGTGAAGAAATGCCTGGAACTTAGTAGGTGGCTTGTCCTTGGGGGTTTCTGGAGGACTCACACTGACTTCAGTTCTCAACCCCAAGGAGCTTACCCTCCAGCCATCCCATTCAGGAGGTTTAAACAGCAGAGACACTTAACAATACACAGCAGGAAAACACACAGGACGGTGAGGGTGATTCAAGTTTCCACTCTGATTTGTTCACTCCAGAAATCATGGACACCTGACTCCTTCAACAAAAACCAAACCTTCTCGCTTTCTGCTCCTTTCTGATCACATGACCCAGTTTCTCCTTGTTCAGAGGCAAGCCATCTCTCCATTTTTCAATTCATTTGTTCAGATGGTTATTGTCTATCTCTCCACTAAAACAAAAAAGCCCTTTAAGTTGAGAAACCATGTTTGTCTTGTTGAACACACAGTGTCTTCAGTCCCTAAAACTGTGTCTGGCACGTAGTAGTTACTCTGTGAATCTATGATGAAGTGAATATTGTCTTTTAAAAAAATTTTTTGTTTCCACTCACCAAAATACAAATTCACAAGGGCAGGGAGCTGGCCTGCATTATTCATCATGATTCAGTCAACACCTGCAACTCATAACATTTAGAAGTATTTGCTGAATGAATGCATGAATGAATGAATGACAAGTGTAGATTGAGGAGCCCAGGAAGAATTCCCAGAGGACGGAGTATCTGAGCTGGCCTTGGAAAGATTAGCAGAGTTTGGATAACATCATTATTCTAATCTCTTAATTCCATGAGACCTGATCTTACTAATAATAAGGGCTAATATTCCTTGAGTGCTTGCCCTGTGCAAGACACCATTTGGGGCTCTTTCTTACCGTGTTTTATATTCCAGAGAACTTATTTGGGTGAGCTTGTAAGTCAACCTGAAATAATCTTCTGCATTGTGAAATCGGTTTTGACACATTCTTGTCGTGGAAGGCAACCATTGTCCCCTGTGACAGCTGCAGTGCAGAGGAATCCAGGGTAGCTCCCCTGCCTGCTGCTTCAGCAGCTGGTGGGGGTAACAGAGACCACCCCAGGCCCTTCAGCTATCAGCACAGCTGCTCCAGTGGATGAAGACTGTATCCCAGAGTCCAACAGCTGAGAATACAGAGGGTGGACTTGGCCACTGGCGGGACGTGTGTGCATCCTAACAAGGAGGAGGTGTTTCATCCCTAAAGACCTACTGGTTCAGACCAGCAGTCTTTGAAAATTGTGCTAAGAAATCTGTAGGGCTGAGGGTGGAGCTCAAAGGTATAGCACTTGCCTGTATGAAGCAAGGCCCTGGGTTCTATCCCCAGCACCCGAAATTTAATTAAAAAAAAAAAAAACACCCAGTCTGTACCTGGCTGGTACTACCATGTGCACGACCTTACTGTTGTGGTGGGAAGAGCCCATGGGATCCACTCCCCTTCAGCCCTCGGTTTCCATCCTTTCTTCAGTCTCTTGCCGGGCTATGAAACAGAATCCTAGATATGTAGGATGTTGGAGCTGGAAGGGGCCATAGAGTTTATATTAACCAAGTCCCTTGTTTGATGGATGAGGACCTGGAGCCCAGGGGTTATCTTCTTGCTGCAGGCCACATAGCTAGCCGATAGCAGCTACAGTCAGCCTCCTGGTTCCATGCCCAGTGCTCCTGTGAAAGTGTGTACTAAAATTTTACAGAATTATTATTACAGTGCTATTTTAAAAAAAAAATTAGTTGTATATGGATACAATACTTTCATTTATTTTTGTGTGGTACTGAGAATCAAACCCAGTGCCACATACATGCTAGGTAAGCACTCTACCACTGACTGAGCTACAACCTTAGCCCCCGACAGTGCCATTTTTATCTCTTTCAAATAACAGTAATTAACATGTTACTAAGATTAACATAGTATTGGTTATTTGTAATTATCATTGATCAAGCAATTTTCTAGCAGACATGGTGCTAAGGGTTTAATTTACTCTAATCAAAAGCCCTAAAATAGGAAGGGAGGGTGGTACTAACTGGGAGAGGCGCAAAGAAGACTTCTGGGCCTGGGAAGTGTTCTAAATGTACCAGACGATCTGGCCTGGGTGTGATCACACTAATAAATACATGCAGTGAAGCTCAACCAGCTGGACACTTCATTCTTATGCTCTGGATTATATCAATTTTTTAAAGAATTGATGTTATATGGGCTGGGAAAGCAGCTTAGTGGTAGAGCACTTACCTAGCATGCATGACTCAGTCCTCCACAACCCATGCGCGCACACACACACACACACACACATTAATTCAAGTTACATATGCATAAACTTACCTCAGTAAGTTTCTAAGGAGGAAAAAATATCCCTTAAAGCTACCTTATTCTCCCCATGTTATAGATGAGGAAGCCAAAACGGTGAAATTAATGAAATTAATTGTTTAACTTCTAATATGTTCCAGGCATGACACCAAGAGTTTTAGATACAATATCTCATTTAATCCAATTAAAAACCCATGAGCCAGGTGTGGTGGCATGCTCCTGTAATCCCAGCACCTCTGGAGTCTGAGGCAGGAGGAACATGAGTTCAAAGCCAGCCTCAGCAAAAGCAAGGTTCTAAGCAACTCAGTGAGACTCTATCTCTAAATAAGATACAAAATAGGGCTGGGGATGTGGCTCAGTGGTTAAGTGTCCCTGAGTTCAATCCCCAGTACCCCACCAACAAACAAACAAACAAAAAACCCCATGAGGCTCTACTGTCCTGTATAACTAAAAAGAACAAAACTTAAAAATTTCTTAAAAACCTCATGAGATTATTTTTTTACCGTTTAACCATTTCTTATTATGATAAAAGATACACGACATAAGATTACCATTTTGACCATTTGTAAGTGTGCAGTTCAGTGGCTTGACCACACTCATGTTGTTGCACAACCATCATCACCAGCCGTCTCCAGAACTTTCTTCATCTTCCCAAATTGAAACTATACAGATTAAAACACAAACTTCCCATCCCCCCTCCTCTCAGCCCCTGGCAACAACTCCCTACTTTCTGTCTCTATGGACTTGACTACTAGGTATCTCATACAAGTGGGATCATCTAGAGCTTGTTCTTTGTGGCAGGCTTATTTCACCTTGGGCAATGTTTTCAAGGTCCCTCCATGCCAAGAATGTGTCAGAATTCTATTCCTTTTTAAGGCTGTGTAATATTACATTGCATGGAAAGACCACATTTTGTTTATCCATTCATCTTCCATTATCTCCATTGTATACATGAGGAAATAAACTCTCAGTAAAGTTGGGGAACATACCCAACATAATAATAGAACCAGAAGCTGGGACTTGAACCCATTTTGGTCAAAAGTAGAGTTTACACCCATAATAATACTGTTATTAGTCAATTTTCCATTCCTGTGACAAAATATCTGAGATAATCCACTTATTATAAGGATAAAAGGTTTATTTGGGTTCGTGGTTTCAAAGGTTTTAGCAACAAGACCATGGTCACTTGGTCTTGTAGCCTGGGCTGTGGTGAGGCAGGGAGCATGTACTAGAGGAGGCCTATTCACTTAATGGCAGCTGAGAATCATGGATATGGGAAGGGGCTGGGGTCCCAATGTCACCTTCAAGGGCATGTCACCAGTGACCTACTTTCTCCCATGAGGCCCCATCTCCTAAAGGTTCCACCATTTCCCAATAGTGCCATGGGTTGGGGACCAATCCTTCAACACATGGACCTTTGAGGGACCTTCAACTAAACTGCAGCCCCTGCTGTTCATCCCAAATGCTGTCTAAATCCTTCTATGAAGCTGAAAACACTGGCCAGCTGTGCACCTGATAGTGCTATGTCCTCCTAACCCTACGGAGGCCCAGTGGATGCCATTTATTCATATTCTTCAGGAAAGCTACAAAAGCCATTGCTCTCTGTGAATGGCTGCAGGAAGCCCCTCTGGCTCACCTACTGTGGCCACATGACCTGGCCAAGGATGTAAGGGTAAACACAAGCTGCACATCGTGAAAATGTTCGGGGGCTGTTTATGAGCCATTCTAGAAGTCCTCCCACGAGTCACAGGGCATAGGAACATTTCCTTTCACTAATACACATGTCCATCCTGCGGCGGCTCCACAACCTTCGCACCCCAGTGATGAGTCGTTTCATTTATTCAGGAGAATGAAAGCTACAGGTAGAATATCTTACAGGAACTACAAATTTTCTATGATTTAAACTGGAACCAACTACTTTCAACCCAGAACAAAATAAACACAAGTAAATCTTTTTTGAGAGGTAGCGCGATACAGTAAATTCTCAGGCTCCGAGACCAGATGACTTCCCTTCTCATCTGGAGTCCACCACCTTTTCGGCATGCGACTTCAGCAAGGTGACTGTCATCTCTGAGCTTCAGGTCCTTTCCCTTTACAGTGGAGATAACAAAACTCAATCCACAGGATGGGGACCACATGGCCCTGCCTGTCTGGACCCATCACTTGGACCACCGCTGGGCCCTGTACTACCCTACATGATGTTGGCAGCTTGACCTACAGAGATCTCTAGATTGGACGGTCATTGACTCTCTGTGCCTCTCTTGGACACACAGAGAGAGAGAGAGAGAGAGAGAGAGAGAGAGCCAGGGAAGTCCAGGAAACGGAAACATGCAACAGGAAAGAAGAGTCGAAAAAAGCAGTCTTGGGGTAGATCTCTAAAGCTAGGTAGAGTAGGTGCCAAGACACTCCAGAGAGGGACCACACTGGGGACCTGGCAGCCAGAAGAGCCCCAAAAAGGCAGACAGGAAAAGAATTCAGCTAAATAGCTGCTGACAAAGCAGTCAACAGACCTAGAAGGGGCGTTTCTGCAGAATAGATGGTTCCAGAGGTGCTGTAGGGTCCCTACTGCTGCTGGGGCCTCTCAACCCCACCATCCCAACACCTTCCAACAGCAGCTTTTGAAAATGAGTTTCTGTTATACTGTAGAGATAAATAGGGAAGGAAATAAGAGATTGCCTTTACCCTTGGGTAGGGCTAGGTCTCCGTTTTTCAGCCAAGGTGAGCTAAGAGTACCCACAAAATTTAGGGTGGCAGCTGAACCCACATGCAGAATTGTAATGGATCACCAAGGGACTTCCTTCCCAGCTGCCATTTGCTAGCTGCATTGTCTCGGGACAGTGTCCTAATCTCTCTAAGCTTTAGTTTCCTCATTTGTAAGATGGACAGGATGATCATGCCACAGGGCCAGGAGGAGGAAGTGAGATGGAGCCTGGGATCCCAAGCACACACCTGGCGTGTGAGTGTTAGGACAAGGGCAGCTCTTTATAGAGCCTCTGAGACCACTGCTGTCCCGACCCCCACTCCTCGGATGTTGTCCTGTGGGGATTCAGCTCTCTCCTTTGCTCTGTGACAGGAGGAAGCAGAGCAGGGAGAAGGGGCCAGGAAAACAGGGACAGCAAGCTGTCCCTCATTTCCACAGGGGAAGGACCCAGAGCCCGACTTCCTAAAAGGCAAGTCCTGCCAACCCTTCCTGGGGTCCATCTGCAGCCCCTCTGAGCTTCCTATCCCCAGGCCTCTGCTTGCAGCCTCTCTGTATTAGAGAGGGGATATAGGGACAGGGACACTGCAGCTGCAGGCAAGTTCCTAGAAAGTCCAGTGGAATGGATATCATTCCTTTGCTGTGAGTAATCGGCCTGAACAAAGCCCACTGGTATTTCCGAGTCCATTCCCAGTACCCAGAGCTGGACCCAGCCACTCAGCAGCTGCGAAGAGTGGAATGCGGCTCCCCAGCACCCTGCCCTGGAGTTAGCCTTGGGGAAAGACGCCTAGCCGGAAATGGGGAAGCACTCAGAAGGTCATCTCATCCATGCCCCTGCCTCTGGCACAAGCATTGCAAGCCATGGGTGCTTGGGAATCCCCTGTAACCTATACAGGGGATAAGGAGGACCAAGGAATAAGTCTGCAGGGTGGGCACAGGAAAGTGATGTCCCCTTGATCTTCCACTAGAAGGGACTGCAGGAGACAGGGAAGAAAAAGAGAAATGCTCAGCCACCACGGGGTCTCTGACCTCCCCAGCCCTTTTCTTCTCTCTTGCTCCTTCTTTGGTCTCCAGGTCGGGGTCCCTGTATACCTCCCACTGTCTTCCTCCCCTCTGGGCCACACATCTGTGACAGTCACCATTCCTGGAAGTTTAGATGCAGGACTAGTCCTTGTTCTTTCCTAATAGTGGCATCTGTTTCGTCAGTCCTCCCTGTAGGGGTGGAGGCCTTCCCCGACTGAGACCTGGACCACTACAGTCCCAGGTAGTTCACCCCGGGGAGCCCAGGCTGATTTTCAAGGGACAGAAGCTTGTACTGCTGCCTGTTCCTCACCCAACCCCATCCAAATTGAAAGAATGGTATCTTCACAGGCACCCCCACATCAATTGCCCCATCGCCCCCAAGGGAAGGATGATGAGTGTCCCCTCGAAAATGCTGACTATCATTTCCCCCAAACTAATGGCAAGGCAGGCATTAACATTCTCCAGAGAGTTCACCGGGGCTGTGTCCCATGCATCCGAGGAAGAAGTGTTTCCTCTGCAGGCGTGGCCAGCAGGGATTTCTGAGCTTCTGGGGGGGAGGGGGGGATAAGCAACAAGTCCAGGGAGAGGTGGGGGTGTCCAGGGGCCAGCACCCCTCAAGCCTGATATCCAGTAAACATCCTGGTCACTTTGGATTTACTAGCCCTGAAAAGAAGATTCTTGTAAGCACACAGTCGCCTGTGGTCAGGGGGATGATCTCAAACTGCTCCTCGTTCCTGGGCCAGCAGCCAGCTGCCTAGGATGGTCAGAAGGTGAAATTTGAATGCTGGTGAATGGGAGAGCGGAAGTTCAGCAGGCTGAGTTAAGCCCATTCATGAAAAAGATCTAGTCTCACTTCCTTATTACCAGGAGTCGTGTGTGGAGGGTGTGCGTGTGTGTGTGTTTACGCCGGCACAGAGGGGACAATTGCTTTCTGTGTCATTTCTTCCCCTGCTCCCACTCTTCCTTTTTTCTTTTTTTTTTTTTTTTGCCTCTCAAAATATAAAGTTCATCCTCAGGAAATTGCCAAAGAATGTGTAGCTGGTCTGTGGTTTGCTGAAAAAAAGAAAGATTCATACAAAAAGCAATACTCTTCCCTCCCCAAAACTTTGTCCCCTTCTCTCATGCTCTCTCTCTCCCTCCCTCCCTCTCTCCCTCTCTGTCTCTCTCTCTCTCTCTCTCTCTCTCTCTCACACACACACACACACACACACACACACACAAACACACATACACATGCGCACGCAGGCACAAACGCACGGGTTCACACACACATTCCCAGGTCATGCTGCACACCCAATACCCTGTGCTTCTCCCTTCCTGGCTGGTGTGGGCTGCTAAGAGTCAGCCCTTGGTGGGAGCTCAGCCCTTCAGAGGTGGGCTGGGAGGGAGGTCAAGGCTGACCATGAGCAGCTGTTCTGAGGCCTGACACAAGGCTTTCTCTTTGAGGAGAAATTCATTGCTCTCCTGTTGGGTCCACCTCAGCCAGCCACGAGGTGCCTCTGGCTAACCATGCATATCACTAGTGGCATGGTTTCCGAGCTTTTTAAAAGACCCCATTTGCCTGTTAACTCTCCCCTCTCTCCCTCCTTTCCTTCCTCTCTCTCTCTCTTTTTGGTACCAAGGGTTAAGCCCAGGCATGCTTAACTTCTGAGCCACATCTCCAGCCTCCTACCCACTTTTGTTTTCATTTTGAGACAGAATCCCACAAAGTTGCTGAGGTTGCCCTCCAACCTGTGATCCTCCTGCCTCAGCTTCCCAAATTGCTGGGATTACAGGCATGTGCTACTGCACCTAGCCTAACTAACTCCCTCTCTTTATTTACTCGATATGATCATAACGATAGCCTCCTCATAGGGTTGCAATGATTAGGATAATACCCATAGCTGGATACAGTGGTGCAGCCTGTAATCCTAGCTACTAGAGAGGCTGAGGCCAGAGGATCACAAGTTCAAGGACAGTTCTTGCAACTTAACCAGAACTTGTCTCAAAACAAAATAAAAATGGTTGAAAATATAGCTCAGTGGTAAAGCACCCCTGGGTCCAATCCTCAGTACCATGCACACACACACACACACACACACACACAATCCTTAGCACGGTATACAGTAATGGCAAATGTTCTTTTCCTCCAGAGAGGGGCCTCCCCACATCTGGAGGCAGTGTGTTCCATTTTTCAGCAACATGGTGAAGATGCCACCAACTCGCTGTACTTTTCAAGTCTTAGGAGGGTTAGAGGCACCTTCTTTGCCTTTAGGAATAGAAAGTGGAATGCTCACTGAGAAAAAAAACGTATGTACCCAGCACAGCTCAATCCACTCCCTGATTTAATGGAGCCTCGCCGTCATTTGTATGAGAAAGAAGGCCTGTCTCCGAAAAGAAGACTGAACCAAAGTCCCCAAAATGATTAACCGCAACAGGAGAGGTCAAACCCTACGTGGCTTTCAGGTGTTTTTCTCTGACTCTGGCTAAGAAGTGCTTACGGGGCACCCACAGTGATTTCAGAGCAATCTGGGAGGAGGTGCACCTGTCACCCCTGCTGAGGTCCCTCCGTGGGCACAGCCGGTGGAAGAGCACTTAGGTACTTTCCCTGCAGTAGCCAACATCCCCTGTGCTGTTGATGCCCCAGGAAATCTCATTCTCGCTGATCCTGCACCTTTGTAAAGCACGCCCAGGACGATTGTTACTGGTGAAGCCTTCCCACTGAGGGAGGGGGACTCTCTTGACAAGTATTATTCTCCCCATTTTACAGATGGGGAAAACTGATGTCCACAGAGGTCTTGGCTATGGAGTTGGAAGCTGCTGGAATTCTCCAGGCTGCTATCCCTGCTGTTTCTCCACGTGGTACAGAGGACACAAAGGGCTACTTTTATCCTCTCCCATCCTGAGTTATTCTTCACTGAATTGGACAGAAGCTTCTAACCATCCCCCAAATCCCCTCCCCCAGAGGATCCTCCAGGAAATGAGCCCTGCTTTGCCTTGACCCTAGCTTTGGCCGTGTGATTAACACTTGTTGGGTGCTTCTAGAACTCCAGGGACCCCAAGGCAGCAGAGCCCAGGTGGAGAAGGATGGGTTCACCACTAAGGAATCTCCCTCACTGTCTTCATTTCCTTCCCTCTTCCATCTCCCCTTTCCCCAAGCCGCCCATTGACAGTGAAAGAGAGGAAACATCTGGTCTGGGTTCAGTGCCTCCGCCCTGGTGTCAGGGGGCTTGTAGGAAGAGATGGTCGGAGGTCTTGCAACCTTGAAATAAACCAACGGTTCCCTGGCACTCCTCCCCACCCGCCGTCCTTTCCTCCCCATCCCCCCTTAATGTCACACACCCTCCCAGCAACAGCCTCATCCCTGGGCCGCCCAGCAGACAGCTGTTGCTGCCTCATCCAGAAACCCAAGAGAACCATGACCAAAGTGGGGTTCAGCACGGCTCTGCCAAGACAGTGAGGATGTTGAAGTGGACAGGACCAGGGTGGGGCGACACTGGACACGCTCCAAAACCCCATAAGCATGGTACTCCTCCAGACTACCTCTTTCTTCCTCCATCCCTCTCCAATCACTGTGAGCTATCCTTGATGAAACATTCCCTCTGTGCCAGGCATTAGCACAAATTATCTTATTTAGCCATAAAAATCCATCTCCTTATGTCAGAAGGAGAAGCACAGAGTGGGTGAGTAACTTGGCCCAGATCACACAACTGTTAAGTGGCAGAACTTAGATTCAAACCCATCATACTCCAAAGCACAGGTCCTTAGCACCCTGCGGTCTTTCTCTGAGCACCTCTGAATCCCTTATTCCTCACCAGACCCACGAGCATTCGGGCACCCACAGCCATCTAGGAACAGCAGGCATTATTTAGCAGCCTCTCGTTTCTTCATTTCTACATATGCAAGGGAAAGACTCCATATCTACCATGTGGTCAGCCCGGGACATGCAGACTATTTTAACACCATTCCTAAAGTCTAGGAGAGAGGTGGTCATTTGGAAGCATGATCAGTGAAGCAACATTGTAAATATTCCTGGGCCTCAGAGGAGCTATCTCATCCTTAGCTCAGGCCTAGTCTCACCTTCTTGCCTCCAAGATCCTTCTGTGGTTTTGAAAAACAAATGGCCAGGGCAGCACCACATACAAATGATGTGTCACAATGATTGCTCAGAGTGGCCTGGGGGCTGCTCATGAGTCATGGCCTCATTGTGGGGCAGGACTACATTAGGCCCTTGAGTGAGAGCTAATGCCATCTTCAGCCAAAGCTTGAATTGGATCAAATGCTTGGTACCAGTGAAGAGAGCAGCAAACCCAAGATCCTGAGGAACACAGACTCTATGCAGGAGAAATTGTGGTTTGCAGGCAGAGAAAAGATTACCAAGGGATGCTGGGATCTTGAGAGGTAGTGCTCTGAGGGACTGCCAGGGGCTGGCCTGGATCTATAGACTGCAGAGAAGTCACAATTCACACAGTGTCGGTGGGTCCTATTTGGAAGGGCAGGAGGAGAAGGGTGGGCTCAGTAGCTGAGCTGTGTTTACAGCATGCCTGAGGCCCCTGGTGCCACTGTTTCAGGGGGTGCTGGGAATGGTGACAAAGACCTTCAGTGTTAGCAGACCTGGGTTTGAATTCAAGTGTCCCTTCTCAGTGGCGTGAGCCTGAACAAGTTTTTTAACCCCTCTTGGCCTAGCTCTGTTGTCTATAAAATGGGCATCTCATGACCTACTTTACTGGGTGGCTGTAAGAATTCTGTGTGTACAGGGGATTTAACATTGTGCCCAGCAGAAGCAAGCAGCCCCAGATTGTCCTCCTGTCCTGGAGTCTGAGTGACTGTGCCAGGTCACTCATCGATTGAAACCATCCAGCAAACAATGTGATTGGGGTCTTGGAGAGACTCCATCTCCATTCTTAGGAGGATACCTGGGGAAACACCTTCACATTAAGGGATCAAAGTGCCGAGGGCAAGGTGGTCACCCCTCTACCAACGAAAACCCTCAGACAGCAGAATGGATTGTCAGCATATCAGCATCCTGGTGGAACCCTGCACCATGCTGGACACACACACAAAGAGCCCCAAAAGTGACTTCTGTGGTGACTGAATGAAGCCCTTCATAGGTGGGAAGAGGACGTCAGGAAGAAGCACTACTGGTGGGTTGTACATGCATCCGATATGGAGATGGACACTTTCCCATTTACTCTTCCCCTGGAATTTTTTTTTTAGTTGTCAATGGATCTTTATTTTATTTTTTAGCGCTGAGAATCAAACCCAGTGCCTCACACATGCTAGGCAAGCACTCTACCACTGAGCCACAACCCCAGCCCATGCCCCTGAAATTTTGGAAATAAAGGAATAAAACTTCTCTTGGACAGTGAGACCATGGATGAACATAACAATGCATCAGAGCCAAGCTCGCAGCCACTCTAAAGAGAGCATGATTCTTAGGCAGGGGTTGTGGCTCAGCAGTAGAGTGCTCACCTAACACGTGTGAGGCCCTGGGTTCGATCCTCAGCACCACATAAAAATAAATAAATAAAGTAAAGGTCTTGTGTCCATCTACAACTAAAATAAATAAATAAATAAATAGATAAATATATTTAAAAAGAGAGCATGATTCTCCCGTTGTCCAGCCTCCCCGGGCTTATCTGAAGGGCCACGTACAAGCTGGTCTGTCCTAAAGGGGACAACAACCGAAACACAGAAGAGAGTCCTAGGGAAGGCCCAGGGCACCCAGAGAAGGAGTACTTTGGTCTGAAAGACAGCTGTGTCTTCCTTGTGGCAATGGGTATGTATATCAAATTATCATCACTTGATACCAAGATATATCTAAATTTTGCAACTAACTTCTGTGTTTTTGCTCTGTGCTCACCAAGCATCCGTAGCAGTGAAGCCTGACTTCCCAAGTCCTTGGTCCTTGGGGACAGAGTGGGAGTTGGCCCCTTAGCAATTCTATTCAGATGCCCTCACCTGGCTGTTAGGGGGGGTCAGTGTCTCCCACAGCCGTCCGTCTGCCTGTTGAAGTTAGAGCAGAAAGCCACACGCAGACCAAGGTCATACCGCCATGAGCCCATGACTTCCCAGGAAGCTCCTGGCTCCTGACTCCTTCTACTGTGCTTTCAGATAATGTCTGTTTCAAAATACATTAGAATACATACCTGTTCTCACTCCAAAGTCCTTCTGACTTCAGGTGGCCCCTGACTTCAAAGACTTCCTCTCTGGTGTATTAGTAAGAAGTTGTGTGTGATGAGGAAGGTGGGGACGAGGCATCAGAATGGTCACCCACCTGTAGCTCCCCTCTGCAACAAAGGATCAGGTTTGTCATATCTGCTTGCCTTCTTCACTCCTGGGGCGGAGTGGGGAATGCATTAGGGCAGCCTCCACCTCCCACTCCCCTGCTCAGCAGGGAAGGACAGAGAAAGAGGCCTGGGGGACAATGGGCAAGGTCTTTCTCTGCCCTTCTCTGCTCCTGATTTCCACACCTTCCCTTACCTCTTCTCCCCAGAGGCCCTCCTAGGTGATGACTGACTGAAGCCCC
This sequence comes from Marmota monax, assembly GCF_021218885.2. NCBI lineage: Eukaryota > Metazoa > Chordata > Mammalia > Rodentia > Sciuridae > Marmota > Marmota monax. The sequence continues at coordinate 115,111 of NW_026693330.1, forward strand.
GGCTCAGGTTTCATTCTCTTTCCTTCTGAAGCCAAGAACATCATCAAACCTTTGAGGTCACCTATGTCTCTCTCAAATCTTACAAACTCCCTCTCAGAAGTAACATGCTTTTAAGATCATTTTGCCATTCTGTGATGTCTTAGACAGTTATTTCACCGTTGTGACCAAAAGATCTGACCAGAACAACTGTAGAGGACCAAAAGTATATTTGGGGGCTCACGGTTTCAGAGGTCTCCATCAATAGACAGTAGGCTCCAATCCTCAGGGCTCGAGGTGAGGCAGGAACAACATGGCGAAGAGTGTGGCAGAGGGAAGCAGCTCACATGATGATCAGGAAGCAGAGAGAGATTTCAAGCTCTGTATACAGAATATATACCCCAAAGCCATGCCCCAATTTCCACCTCCTCCAGCCACACTCTCCACTTCAATTCCCACTCAGTTAATCCCATCAGGGTGAAGGGTATAGCCCAATCATTTCTCCTCCAAACTTTCTTGCATTGTCTCACGTGAGTTTTGGGGGGACACCACATCTAAACCATAACATTGGATATGCCCCTAAGTAATAAACTATTGTCTTCTTATTAAGTCAGGATGGATGAGGCATTTGTTTTTTTATTGCAGCATTGGGAATCAATCCCAGGGCCTTGCACATATTAGACAAGGACTCTACCACTGTGCTACACCACTGGGCCAAGGCATCATTTGTATGCAGTAAAATTCACTCTTTTTTATGTTTTTGCATTTTATGAATGTTGACAAACTGAATTGTGCACCTACTCTTATGTTCAAGATATAGAACATAGGGGTTCGGGAAGTAGCTCAGGGGCAGAGCCCTTACCTAGCATGCAGAAGGCCCTGAGTTCCACCCCAAGCACTGTGGAAAAAATATGGAAATTCTCATCTCCCCAAATGTTCCTCATGCCTTTTTGTGAAGACTTCCCTCTTCTAATACTTTGGCTTTGGCAACTGGGATATCTTTTCTAATCTGATGGTTTTTTCTTTTCCAGAATGTCATAGAAAAAGCATCATATATGAAGTGGCTCTGAGTCTAGCTTCTGACACTGGACACAATGCCGTTGAAATTCATGCATGTTGTTAGAGGAGTTCTAACACTTCACCGTCTCTCATTGTGCCAGAGCACTCGGACGGATCACTTTATCATTTGAGTTGCTTTCAGTTCAGGGCAATTACGAATAAAGATATTGTTACATTTGTGTACCACTGTTTTGTGTGGACATCTTCACAAAAATTTGGGAAAAAGGTCTAGGGGTGAGACTTCTGTATCATAAAGCAAATATATATTAAATTATATAAGAAATTGACAAACCACCTTCTAAATTTGCTGAACCCATCTTGCATTTCTAGCAACAATATGTAAGAATTTTAGTTGCTCCATATTTTGACCAAACACTCCATATTGTGCATGTGCCAGGGATTCAAACCAGGGCTCCTACATGCTAGACAAGAGCTCTACCACTAAACCATACCACAGCCCTAGTGCTTACTATGTCATGATTATTGTATTGTGCTCTTTATATAGTCCGGATGAAAATACTTCATCAGGAATATAGATATTACAAACATTCTCTCACCCTGTGGCCTATCTTTTTCTTTTCCTGACAATATCTTTTCAAAGAGCAGAAGTTTTTAGTTTTGACACCATCTATTTTTATCAAATCTTTCTTTTAAGGTTAATGTTTTTTGTGTCATTTCTAAGAAATCTTTGTATAAAGTCACAAAAACTTTCTCCTGTTTGCTTCTAGAATTTTTATAGTCTTGGGTTTTCTGTTTAGGCCTATGATCCCACTTAGAGTTTTTTATATGGTGTGAGATACGATAAGGCTTACATTCTTATAGGTCTATTCTTTTTTTTTCCATATGGATGTTCAAATGTTTTTTTTTTTTTTTTAGAAAGAGAGAGAGGGAGAGAGAGAAAGAATTTTAATATTTATTTTTTTAGTTTTTGGCGGACACAACGTCTTTGTTTGTATGTGGTGCTGAGGATCGAACCTGGGCCGCACGCATGCCAGGCGAGCGCGCTACCGCTTGAGCCACATCCCATCCCTGGATGTCCAAATGTTCAATCCCCATTTCTTGAACAGTTCAGACTTTCTTACTAAATTGCTTTGATATCTTTGTCAAAAATGAATTGACCACACAGGTGTGGATCTGTTTCTAGACCTTGTTCTTTTTCTTTTAGATATGTCTCTTCTACATACTAGACCAACACTGTAATGCCTTGACTGTCCCTGCTTTATAGCAAGCCTAAAAATTAGGATATTGTTCATTTTTGATGTTTATATAATGGAATCATACTATATGCATTCTTTATCTGCTTTTTCTACATTAATTTTGAGATTCAGCTACATTGAGGTACAGACCTATAATAATGCCTTCATTTTCACTACTTTGTATGTCTATCCACAATTTTTTTTTAATCATTCTTTCTACTGTTGGTTGACATATAAATTGCTTTCAGATCTCAGTTCTTCCAAACTATGTTGTGTGAATGTTTATGTACATGGCCAATAGTGATAGTGACACATGCAAGATTTGTCCAGGGTTTGAACCTATATATGGAATTACTGGGTCACTGGGCATAGGAATCTTCTCTTTGCTAGACAATACCATTTCTTCATGTATTATATCAATTTCCACCCTCGCAGCAGGGTACAAAAGTTTTCCGTGTTCCACCCCACCTTCCCTTGGTATTGTTAGACTTTTTAACTAGAAATTATGCCTCATCGTGCTTTTGATTTGCATATCCCTGGATATGAAAGAGGTTTTTTTTTTTTTCCCCCTGAGTGATGGAGATGGAACCCAGGACTTCACACGTGCTAGGCAGGTGCTCTACTCCTGTCCTACACCCCAGCCTGAATATATTTTCTTGTGCTCTTTGTCTTTTCAGAAAGGACTGACTGTTGGAGCTTCATTGTAAGCTACCTGCATATTTTGCTCATTTTCCTGTTGTTTGTTGTTGTTGTTTACTGTTCTGATGAATTTTTATATATTCTGAATGCTGATCCATCTTGTGTGTGTAGGTGTCATTTCTCCTGGCCTATACCCTTCTGCCCTTTCAATGGTGACTTTTGATGACCTGAAGTTCTCTATTTTTATGTTGTCAAAATTATCAGCCAGGGCTGGGGCTGGGGCTTAGTGGTAGAGTGCTTGCCTGGCATGTGTGAGGCACTGGGTTCGATTCTCCGCACCACATATAAATAAATTAAAGGTCCAATCAACAACTAAAAGAAAAGTGTTTTTTTAATTATCAGCCCATTCCTTTGTGTTATTTTGCGTATCCTGCATAGTTTATAAAATCTTTCCATATCCTGAATTCATAAATATCCTTGCCACTGTTTTCTCTTAAGATATCTAATGATTTGTTTTGTTTTGCTTTGTTTTATTTTCTGGTTTTTGTTTGTTTTTGGTGTTGGAGATAAAACCCAGGGTCTTGCACATGCTACGCACATGCTCAACCTCTGAACTACACTCCTAGCCCAAATTTTAAACCTCTGATTTGCACATTTACATTTTTAATTCAGCCAAAATTTTAAGTTTGTTTATATATTTGCATATGACTATTGGTTTTTTATTTATTTTAATTAGTTATACATGACAGTAGAATGCATTTTGACACATTGTACACAAATGGAGCACAAATTCTCATTCTTCTGGCTGTGCGTGGTGCAGAGTCACACCGGTTGTGCAACCATATATGTACATGGGGTAATAATGTCCATCTCATCCCATGGTTATATACATATTGTTTAAGGTACAGAGACAATTTCATCTGAAAAATCAATTGTCCCAATACAATATATTTTTCCCACCTATTTTCAATGACAGTTATCTCATATCGAACTAACTAAATTCAGTGAGTTAGTTTCTGAAGTGTGTTGATTTATTCTTCAGCCCTTTGTCAGTGGTAATTATCTTAAGTATCATAGCTTTATAATAAGTCTTGATGTTTAATCAGACAATTTCCTCACTGTAACGTCTTTGGGAATTTCTCAGCTATTCCTTGTCTTCATGCTTCAAATAAATTTGGGGGACAGATAGCCACATCGCACCAAAAGTGAAAAAGCGCAACTGCTGGAATTTTTATTTGCAATCCCATTGAATCTAAAGGTAAATAAATTCAAAATGAGGAAAATTTATAGTGCCCCGCCCTTGAGTCTTCCTACCCAGAACCATGGCTTTTCATTTTAAGCATCCATTCCAGATAAGGTGGGATAGCATTTTGGTAACACTTTCTAGTTTTCCTCATAAAAATTTTGCACCTCTGTTCAATATTCCTCAGTATCTTATTTTTGGTTACCCTTGACTTTTCTTTTTTCTTTAAATTAAAATTTTGGGGGTTTGATGATACATTAAAATTCACTTTTGTGTAGCAATCTTCCATCTGACAGCTTTGATAAACTTCCCTATTCATCCTAGCCATTTGACTGATGGCTGCTTCAGGTTACCTACGTGGACAATCAAATGATCTGCCAACGTGAGAGCTGCGTTTCTTTTTCTTCCTTCTAATTTCAGTTTCTTTCTCTTTCCTATTATACTGGCCATTACTTCAAGCAACACCGAATAAAAGCAATGAGAGCAGTTTGTTACCAATCTCAAAGGGAACATTTTTAATATTTCATATTGAATATGTAATTAGTATGACTCTGGGTTTGTGGGGGGGAGTAGAAAAGAAGAGAATCCAGGGCACACTCACATCGCAGGTGTGCTAAAAAAACTCTTATCAGGTTAAGGAAGTCACCTTTGAATCCCAGTTGGGTAAGAGTTCGTTATCATAAGCAAATATTGAATGTTATCAAACGTTTTCTCCCTCTATTGAGGTGATCATGTGATTTTTCTTCTTTGAATGAACTGCTATGTGGTGAACAACATTCAGAAATCTAATAAACCAACTTTGCATTTGTGGGATGAATTCATTTTAGTCATAATCAATAATCTGTTGAACCACGGATAGGGTCAATATGTTCAAGTTGTGTTTAAAATTTTTACATCTGTGTTTAATAGCAAAATGGTTCTGTGATTTTTTTCCCCTATAACTATATCTGATTTGGGTGTCAAGGTTGCACTGGTGCCAGAGGGGGGCCTGAGAAATGCTTCTTCTCTTCTACTCTATAGAATTTCAACACTCTTGGAAAGATCTTTTTCTTCAACGTTTGGCATATTTCACCTGTAAAATGATCTGGGATTGATATTTTATCTGTAGGGAGATTATCAAGGGCTCGTTGCCCAAATGTAATGGTTTTCAATGGTCACTGTGGGATTTCCATTTCTTCTTCAGCCATTTCGGCAATCCATTATTTTGCTAGCAATATTTTTCCTTTTTATTGAAGTTATCAAATTTATTGGCCATAGATGACATTATTTTTCATATTTTTCTTTCTGCTGTACCAGTAGCAGATAATTTTCTGGAGCTACTATAATGGAGCACCAGAAATTGGATGGCTTGAAAAGAAGAAATGTATTTTTCTAGTTCTGGAGGCTAGAAATTCAAAACCAAAGTGACAGCAGTGTTGGTTCCTTCTGAAGGCTCTGATCTGTCCCCTGATTTTAAAATAGAAGAATTTAACCCATTTAGTTATATCATTGCTACTGATATAATTGAACATTTTTTTCTATCATGTTATTCTTTGTTTCTTCCCCTCCATGTGCCCTGTATGTGTGTGTGTGTGTATAAGAAAAAAAAAATCCATTTTCCCCCCTTCTACAAGATTGAAAGTTACACACTTCCATTTCTATTCTTAACAGCCTAAACTCTTCCCCAAACATACAGATCAACATGGTGATGTTACCAAACTGATCATCTAACCTAAATCCCTCCTGCTCTATTTCCTGTTAGTCTGTCTTCAGAGCATAGAATCTCTCTCCCATGTGCCTTCCTGGACTTGAAATCCCTAAACCACCACTTCTGGAGAAAAAAGAAAAAAAAAAAAGTTCTGGAAACTTGCCAAAGGGGAAGGAAAAGGAAAAGCTTAAAATAATCAAGTGAAAAAAGGAATAGAGAGTAAAATGTGCTAGAGTTGACCATCCTCATTCTCAGAGGGCTGAGCAAAGGTCAAAGGGCCCTGGCCACTGCCTCTGAAAACAGGAGTCACAGTCCGGCCTGCTGGAGATGAACACTCAACTTCCTTCCATGCTAAAATCATCGGAAGAGGAACCTCGGAGCTGAAGAATGGACCTCAAGTGTCTGCGTAGCCCCGACAGCTGTCCTCAAGCAGGGAGGCCCGGTGAGGCCACAGCTGGGAGGGAAATGCTTCTCAGATGTTGGTGGGGGAGGGGTACAGCACCACTTCCAGAGTTTCCAATTTAGTCAGGGGGACAGGAGAATGTGCATTTCTAAGAAGCCCCCAAGTGTATTAGCTTTCTGTAGCGGTGACAAGTTTGTCCTGAGATAATCAACTTAAAAGGAGGAAATGTTTGTTTGGGCTCATGGTTTCAGAGGTTTCCGTCCATGATTGACAGGCGTCCTTATTTGGGGGCCTGGAGCAATGCGGAACATCATGGTGGTAGAGGAACAAAACTGCTCTCCGTGTGGCATCCAGGAAGCATAGAGAGGGGGACAGGGACGGGGACAGGGTCTTAAGATCCCCTCCCGGGGCATACTTCCAATGACCTAACTTCTTCCCACTAGCCACACCTCCCCAAAGTTTCACTACCTCCTAGCATCATTAGATGGGTGACCAAGCCTTTCACACTTAGGGGACATCTCAGATCCAAACTATCACACCAAGTAATTCAATTGCTGGGCCGGGAGTCCCATTTAGCGCATGAACCCTGGAGAAGTTCAGTTGAGACTTGAGCATCCTCGTCTCCATAGTCCCAGATCCCAGACCATGGCGGGGGCTTGGTGAATATTTGGTGGGTGCCTGAGTCGGAAGTTACTTTATTTGATCTTTCGCCATCTCAATTTCCTCATCTGGAGAAGAGTCCAGCAATCAAAAGGAGTGTGAAGGGCAGGAGTTAAATATTTCTAGTGGCCAGACTAAGAAATAAACCTGGAGGACAGATACTCCTTCCAATCTGCTGTCTGCTCAACCCACTGCCTTTTGGTCCTGTCCAGCCTTGAACAAAAGGAGAACTCACAATGAAGGAGAAGTGAAGAAGATCTAGGAGGGTAACTGGAAGTGGCAAGTCACCCTCATTAACAGCTTCAGGGGGGAAAGAGAACCAAGCTGCAGGTTAAGCAGAAGTC